>NC_085870.1:18114160-18116660 GCF_034702125.1 Engraulis encrasicolus
GCATACTGGAACTACAGACTCGTCAAACATCTGTGGATTTTGCTGTCTGAAATCCCTGTTGCATCTGTGTTCAGAGCACAACTAATGGATCTGCAAGTAAACTTGGAAAGTTTTCAATCTAACTTTAAGGGTTTTCATGTAATATGATCAATGTGGATATAGATGTATTACACTATTGATTAATCAAAATGATCAATACATACATACAGTTTCTATAAAGCCAGTGCAAAGCTATATGCTTGAGGCTATTAACGCGAGACATTGCCGCAAACCCAAGACCAGTTGATCAATCAGCACCAAGTCAGATTTGTGTAAACAGATCCCTCCATGTCCTGTATCTTCCTGCCCGTCACTTTCAGTCTTACAGTATGTTTGCTGACGTCCTCAAAGCCCAACAATGACTTTGAGCCTTTTCTTGTCTGAGAGTGGTTGATGGGAGATGATTATTGAGAAACTGAGAGCCCATATGTTAGCCCTTTCTTTGACTCCCTGCCAGTTACAGTGCAGAGGTCTGGTGTGTCTATGCTTTAGTCTAATGCAGAAACAGCTATGTGACAATGAAAGCGAAAGCCCAACTGGGAAACTCCAACTCCCATTGTCATTGTGACACAACACTCCACAGCACTTTACACTGCACACGACGAAATTGCATTTATGCCTCATGTGCGGCGGGACGCTTACCCATGACTGCCCGATCAACTAATCATTAAGAATTTGTGGTATAAGAAATGGGCTATTTTACAATTTTACTATTTTACTATTTTGAATTAAAAGTAATCTTGGACGCAAGTAGGCGTATCTGCAACACAAGGTTATAACTGTGCATAATTTTAGCACTTCAAAACAGATCTAATTAAAGAAAGCATGCACTTATGGACACCTATTTAAGAGTGAAACATCTGACACGGGTTGTATGTAGTGATACATGTATATTTATGTACACACATTAACCAAGACCAGGTGATTCATCCATCTGTTCTATTCTCCTGCATTAATAAATCAAAGAGCCTTTGCCTGTAAGTTATGCTATCTGTGGTGTTCATAAGTGTACTTTGCCTCACCCCTGCCATCTTCAGTGTTATTAGGTATTCATAGTTTCTGTCGAGACCATGTCACTGAATCCATTAACGCCCAGTGTCTTCAATTAACACTTGTCTCTTAGCAGTTTAATACAACCTTAGCAGAATGACAAAACAGCACAGGTATTGAGGTGACAATGATTTTTTTCATGACATTATATTAAAAAAAACATTGTCATAAAATATCTGTCATGTGGAATGTGGAGAAAGTTGTGAGCACAGAAACTTCAGAAACTTTTTGCTATAACTAAATGTTTGGCTAAAACATCAGTTCACTTTGATATGAGTGCAGTAAGTGCAAGAGTGCAAGTGTAAATTGTTTCCTGATTTCCTGAATGGGTATAAAAATACGATATGTCCTCCTCACCTTATGTGTCCAATCCATGATAACAGGTGCTATGTCACTGATCGTGAACCACTTTGAAACTATTTGGCAGACATTATTTTAAAGTCATGCTAGGCTGTTCTCGAGATGCCAGCTGAAATGCCTGCCTGTTAAATTAGGCTGTTTGTTGTTGCTGTTGATGTTGATGTTGTTGTTGTTGTTGTTGTTGTTGTTGTTGTTATTGTTATCTTAATCTGATACTTCGGTACAGCTATACTGCTGGTAATTCACATATTGTACACCACAATTCTGTCTCTATTTTTTTTCTGTCTTTTTTCCCGGCTCAATATTCCATTCTAATTTACTGTAAATTGGGTCAAATGATAGCTTTGATATCCTTGTTCTGCATAATAAATATTAATCATGTCCGTTAGCGCTGCAATAAAATATTCAAATTCAAATTTACGTAGCTGACCGCTATTGATTTTTATAAAATTGATGACTCAATTACCTTGTCTCATATTCGCTTTTCAAAGATCTTAGAGGAAGGGATTGTGCTAACATTCTCTGCATGGCTTCTACAAATAATTTTCAGCTGTCCACCCTGCCAGTCCACCACTATCTTTCACTGTCCAAGCGCCGCCATTACATTCACTCATGTATCATTTCTATGTGACACTTGCTGTGCTGCTGTATTCAGATCAGCCTGCAAAGCCTGCACACCTGATTTTGTCTCCCTCTCTGACTGCAGGTGTGTAGCATTCCACATGCAGGAAACGGGGATGCCATCGTTCTCACCTCTCCCCCACAAATACCCACTGGCAAAGAATAGCACAACACAGAGTGTGTGTGTGTGTGAGAGAGAGAGATATGCAGGCAGCACACAGTGTGCTCTGACTGTCCATCATTTCTCTGCTCATATTCAGAAGGTTTCCTTACGTACACCAGCCTGAACAAGGACCAAACAAACCAGCTAACAAACAGATAGATTAGTAAATGCACATATAGAGAGAATTGTATGCTTTTCATCAGTTCAAGTATGTATAACCCATTTAAAAATCTCTCTTCTCTGGGAATTTGTCTGACAAGGACTTGC
>NC_085870.1:18121660-18141660 GCF_034702125.1 Engraulis encrasicolus
TGTGAGGGAAAGGAGTGGGTAGAAGTCTTCATCTGGAACAGACTTGCTCTATGTGTGGGATAATGCATGTGTACCGCTAGCGTTTTTTATGTTGCGACACAGGCCCTGTCATGTGTTGAGACACAGGCCCTGTCATGAGTGTGTTGTTATCAGAAATGGCAAAGACCATGTGGTAAAGTAGGGCCTATAGGCGTAGTAGTAGTAGTGGGTCAGCCATGGCTCAGTGGTTAAGGCGCTGGCCTTCAGATCAGAGGGTTGCAGTCTCAAATCCCACCCTTACCAGTACCTTCATCCATGGCTGAAGTGCCTTTGAGCAATGCACCTAATCCCACATTGCTCCAGGACATGTTAGCAATACCCTGACCGTAAATAAGTGTAAGTCGGTTGGGATACGAGCGTCAGCTAAGTATAATGTAATGTAATGTAATAGTAGGTGTGGTACTGTGGTAGCAAATACGGTGTGCCTTATGAGGCTACAGTGAGGTTATTAATGAGAACGGAGCACTGCGGAGCAGGAGCAGAGCAAAGACAAGACTGAGTCATGAGTCGAAACGAGAGAGACGGCTCAGCACGAAGGGAAAATAAGCGTAGGCCTAGATGTGTGTCTAGTCCCTAGGCCTGGGAAAAGTTACCTGTTTGTCCCCCCTCATCAGCCTCCCTGGTGAGGACGGAGTATTAGGATTCTGAATCTGGAACTACAGTATGTTTACACCACAAAGGTTTTTAGAGAAGTTAAGTTAGGTAAAGACACAGCCCCTGTTATTCATTTTTTTGCTGCCAAAACGGCAATAACCGAGTTGCAGTGCATTATCGGTACTTAGGGCTCTGTGTAATGTCATAGCATCGTAGTAGACTTGCTGGCAAAGTTGTTTAATGTGTTCCACTGGAAGTAGAGTGTGAATTGTTACAATGTTTCAGAAATCACATCAGTTGCTCTTCAACTTGTAACAGGGGAAAAGCACTTTTTGCTTGTTTTCGCTTTGCCCCAGGCTCCGCCCCATGACCCGTGACTGTCCAAAGTCAGTTTGGAATAGTCTCTGCTGTTCAAATTAGAGACAGTCATTACAAAGACAAAAAAGAGAAAAAAATCTACTATTGCTTTAAATCTTCTCCCTGTTGCAGGGGAAGATTGTATCAATTTATAAACACACAGTAGGCCTACGCAGCATGCATGTAAATTTCACCAGCTGAAAAGAAAAAGATAAAATTTCATCAAATTTAGCAGAACATGGCAAGGCAAGGCAAGGCAAGTTTATTTATATAGCGCATTTCATACACAGGTGCAACTCAATGTGCTTCACAAAGTTAACAAATGTAAATGAAAGGAAAACAGGGAAATGAATTAGAGTAAAAAAAAACATTTAAAACATTAAGATAAAACATAAGGTAAAAATAATAATAAAATAAAACATAAATAAACATAAAACCTTGAAAAACATACGCAGTCTTCAGATTTTAACTGTTCGACGACAGAGGAGTTGAACATGAAGTATGAACTCATCAAATTCGAAAAGAGTTAAGAAAAGAGCATGGAGCACTTCCACCTTCACAGCCCTTGCTACAGAGACCTGCATATTGCTATAGAGACGACCATTCAGTACTCTCGGTGCCAACTGTTCCCATAGAGCCAAAGCACCCACACTCTGCTTAGCTCTCATTCAGTCAGTGCTTCTGTCAAATGGAGATAAATTAATAGCTGTGCACATCTGTGCCTTCTTCTCTCTCTCTCTCTCTCTCTCTCTCTCTCTCTCTCTCTCTCTCTCTCTCGCTTTCTCTCTCTCTCTTTCTTTCTCTCTCTCCTCCCTTCCCTCTCATTCTCCCTCTATCTCTCTCACTCTCTCCTTCCTCCTCCCCCTCCCCTCTCCATCTCTCTCTCTCCTTCCTCCCTCTCTCCATCTCCCTCGGCACTGACCCTTGGAGACTACGTGTTTGCACCTCGCTCCTCGTCGCTGGCATTTAATGGGGATTTGAAGAGTTGTTAGCGTGGGCTGGGAGTAATTGGTTTAACCTTGGTGTTGTGTGCCGCTGCTGCTGCCTACTGCTGCTTACTGCTCACTGTGTGCTGTGTGCTGCTGCAGCCGCCTCTCTCTCTCTCTCTCTCTCTCTCTCTCTCTCGCTCTCTCTCTCTCGCTCTCTCTCTCTCTCTCTCTCTCTCTCTCTCTCTCTCTCTCTCTCTCTCTCCATTGATTGGATTGGACGTGAAACGAGATGCCGCATGAAAAAAACACAGTCCTGCAGACTTGATACAGTTCAGTTCAGTGTGTGTGTGTGTGTGTGTGTGTGTGTGTGTGTGTGTGTGTGTGTGCATGCACATGCTGTTGTATACCTCCCACTCTGTGTGTGTGTGTGTGTGTGTGTGTGTGTGTGTGTGTGTGTGTGTGTGTGTGCGTGCGTGCGTGCGTGCGTGCGTGCGTGCGTGCGTGTGTGTGTGTGTGTGTGTGTGTGTGTGTGTGTGCGTGCACACACATGTAGGTACATGTGTGTATTCTTCCCACTCCAGCCGCCTCCTCATGTTTGCTTCACCAGCCTATATTTTCTCAAATCACATTTGAAAAGATGCAGCCAGCAGTGGTTTCCCCTCGCTCGCCTCAGTTGGTTAACGGATTAAAAGAAAAAGATGAAAAGAACTGTCACTTATTCCCGGCTCACGCTAACGCTAACACCTTTTAGACACAAACACGATTAGCATCCATCCACACACAGCTGGCAGATCCATGTCCGTGTATTTCTATGTATAGCCTGGGTTCTACATTTTTGTTTTCCCCAGACTGCGCGAAACTAGCGGCGCACAACTCAACACCTGATGGTTGGAAACCGCTGTCGGTCAATAAATCAGCTCACGTGGTTGGCTGCCAGTGTCTTGCCCCTCCGCACAATACCATGTTGATAAACACGGTGAACCCATGTATAGAGAGAGGGCATAGCTACAGTCTATGTATGGGGTAAGAAGAGGGCATAGATAGAAGCACTCAGGCAGCTATGATCGCAAACTATGATTAGCAGCTGTGATGGATGAACTAAAAGTACATCTATTGAGAACTTCGATTAACACATCCGATACCTTCACTGGAGAGTCGACATTATTATGGAATGAACGAGCTGAAATCATTCCAATGAGGTAAAGGATGATGATGGTGATGATGATGATGATGATGATGATGATGGGGATGATGATGATGATGATGATGGTGATGAAGATGAGGAGGAGGAGGAGGAAGAGGAGTAGGAGGAGGAGGAGGAGGAGAATGAGCAGTGAATACTTTGGAATTTGTAAATAGGGGGAAGGTTATGAGGAAGATGCTGATGTAGAATCATTGTCATAATAACGGTTTGTATATTAAATTACTTCACTATCATAAAAAAGGATGACAAGGTATCTAAAAAGGTAGGTCTGGATAACACTACATTTCCACCTTTTAAATTATACAGTAGGTAGTCTATTACTGCATCTCATTCTTTGTTACAAAAAATACATACATTGAGACATATTAGGACAAATACGATATCATCTGTCCATTAGTTATGCACTGCACCTACACTAATGCTATTCAGTATATGAGCTATACTCAATCCCTTTAGCCTACCCGCTCTAAAAAGTTCCATTCTTTAAGTTGCTGCACTGCCAAATTGTAACATTCTTTGAGTCGTTGCTTTCGCCTCCGCCACTACCTCTCCACCTCTCCTGTCCCGAAAAAAAAGTAGCATTCTGTGCTGATCGATGCCATGATAAACATTGTTGTGGAGAACCGGGCAGCACCAGGGTCCAGAGGCAAAAGGAAATGAATTGCCCTGACTTCACACCCTCCCCCCCCCTTCTCTCTCCTCCATCTCCCACCATCTCCTCTCCTCTCTCCCGTGTCTAGCGTATAGCCGCGGCTTTTATTGAGCCCTTCTCTCCCCTCTCCCCTCTCCCCCCTCTCTTGTGTCTAGCACCGCATATTGCCAGAGCTCTTATTGAGCCCTTCTCCCCGAGTCAACAACCAACAACCCAACTCTATTGAATGGCTGTGTAAACAGGAGATCGTCTGATAGTGCGGGGCCCTGACATCTGAAGAGAAATGGATAATCTACTTTCCTTTCCTTTCCTATCTTTCTTTCTTTCTTTCTTTCTTTCTTTCTTTCTTCTGTCTGTCTGTCTAGATCTGCGTTTCTTTTTCTGCCTTTCTCGTACTTTCTCTGTTTCTTTCTTAACTGATTCCTTCTCTCAACCTGACCCTACCCTTTTGTATGAATGTGCTTCCTTGTGTGTATGTGTGTGTGTGTGTGTGTGTGTGTGTGTGTGTGTGTGTGTGTGTGTGTGTGTGTGTGTGTGTGTGTGTGTGTGTGTGTGTGTGTGTGTGTGTGTGTGTGTGTGTGTGTGTGTGTGTGTGTGCTTGCGTGCGTGCGTGCTTGTGTGTGTGTGTGTGCCTGTGTGTGTGCGTACATGTCTTCAAGCATGTGTGTGTGTATGTGTGTTCAGAAGACTTCACCATGAAATGTTCAGACTCACCTGCCTGATTTGAACAACAGCGAGACAAAACATGCAATTGGAAAAGCCATGTGTGGCAGCATGTTCTGGGGCCCCCTCGCAGATAAAAACACATTTCTCCACCCAGACTGTCAATGTTTCTCAATGAGGCCCATGTTACTATCTGTTCTCTGTCCGCCTCTCCTCCCCGCTCTGCCAGGGCTGGGACCAAAACATGGCCCGGGCTTTTTGGGCACATGCAGACCAGCACCCCCACATCAAACAGTCACCCCCCAACCCCCAAACCGCAACATCCAGCTACACTACACTAACATGGTAGTCCACTGTATGTACATTGAAGATGCACCAGCGGGACACCCTGTATCAGGGCTATTCAAATTTCAAATCATAACTAGACTGCCTGTGCAGTCGCCTTTGACTGTCAAAAGGTATATCCCCGAAATGCAACGCTTCCAGTCCCCAATCATTCCTACCACTCCCGTCCACCATTTCGTAAACGTATACGTTACATACAGACGTGACATGACGTGCATAGGCTTAAAACCAAACGACTATTGTGAAAATGAAGCAAAAAATGGGGCAAATGGTAATACTGTTTTAATGGTTCAGTGGATATACCACATTAGGTACAGTGTAATAACCAGTGTAACAATATTTAATACAATGTAATACCAGTGTAACACCACCAATTTTTTTTACTTACATCATGTGTTTGTGCGTAAGTGGTATTACATGGTATTGCATATTGTTACACTGGTATTACACTATATTACATGGTATTGCATACTGTTACACTCGTTATTACACTGTACCTGATATTGCATATTGTTACACTGGTATTACACTAGTATTACATGGTATTAAATATTGTTACATTGGTTATTACACTGTACCTAATATGGTAGATTCACTGAAATGGTGAACCATTAAAATAAGGTGTTACCGGGCAAATCAATCCACCCAGTCAGAAGTTATGGGCCAAATGAAAATTCCGCCATTTTGAAAGTGTTGTCTTCCAAACTCGAATCAGTTCATGAACCTACCCTAGAGCATTCACACACAAAATCTGGGACAAATCCATCCACCCGGTCAGTAGTTATGGGCCAAACAATAATTCGGCCATCTTGAATTCAGCCATCTTGAAAGTGTTGACCTCCAAACTCGAATCAGTTCATGAACCTACCCTAGAGCATTCACACACCAAATCTGGGACAAATCCATCCACCCGGTCAGAAGTTATGGACCAAACAAAAATTCGTCCATCTTGAATTCAGCCATCTTGAAAGTGTTGACCTCCCAACTCGAAGCAGTTCATGAACCTACCCTAGAGCATTCACACACCAAATCTGGGACAAATCCATCCACCCGGTCAGAAGTTATGGACCAAACAAAAATTCGGCCATCTTGAATTCAGCCATCTTGAAAGTGTTGACCTCCAAACTCGAATCAGTTCATGAACCTGCCCTAGAGCATTCACCCAAAAAATCTGGGACAAATCCAAACATCCGTTCAAAAGTTATCGCGTTAACACGAAAGACCTTACGCGGCGGACGCGGACGCGGACGCGGACGCGGCGGCGGCGGTGCACGCAAAACCATTACATCCCCGACGCTCCGCGTTTCGGGGATATAATAAATAGACCATCCTAAGGCTATAAGAAATAGAGAGGTGAATATCTGTTCTGTCTGCTCTGTGACTTTTAATTGAATACCCCTGCCCTATATAAATAGTGGACTAGTCTGTAGGAAGAATGAAAACAAAACAAACAAACAAAAAAGCATCTGCATCGTCCCCTGAGGACTGCTAGGCCTACTGGGAAAATGCCCTGTGTTCCAGAGGACCAGTCCACCGCCATGCTTTCCCCTCTCCTCCGCTCCACTCCGCCCTGTGCAGCAGCTGAGCCTCATTGAAAAACATGGGCTCTGTCGCACTTATGAGCGATTCCCTGCCTCCGCGTGGAGCTACGATGTCACACAGAGTCCAGAGTGCTGCCAGGTCTGTGACACTAAGGCTCTGTCAAACACACACAATGCAGTGTCCCCGGGCCGCGATCCCGATCCTCCCTTTTGCTGTGTACTGTACAAGCACATGTCCAAAGAACTACACGAGCCCCACTCCTCAAATCCTTCCAAAGCCTCTCCTGTGTGTCTGCTGTCTGCCTCGTGTCGCAAAGCACTCCTATTGTCCTCCTCCCTACTACATTCTCTCTCTCTCTCTCTCTCTCTCTCTCTCTCTCCCTCTCTCTCTCTCTCTTTCTCTCTCTCTCTCTCTCTCTCTCTCTCTCTGTCTGTCATTCATCTCTCTCTCTCTCATGCCTCTGTCTCTCTCTCTTATTCTTCTCTTTCAGTCACTGTCTCCTTCACTGTCTGTTTTTTCACTATATATTTCTTTCTCTTTTTCCTCACTCTCATTCTCTTTCGGTCTTTAAAAAAAATCGTTCTCACTTTCCATTACAGTGCCTCTCCCTCTCCCTCTCCCTCTCCCTCTCCCTCTATCTCCTTTATACAATTCTGTCATTGTTTTCCTTTCTATCCATCTCCATGTTTTCTCTTTCTATCTCCCTGTCTCACCCACTCTCTCGCTCTCTCTCACTCCCTTTCCTTTTCTCTCTTGCCTACCTACCTTTGTCTTGCTCACTCACTCCCACCTCTCCCTTGCTCTTTCACCTTTTATATTTTTACCTGTCTCCTCTCCTTTCTATTTTCTCTCTCAAACTCTCAAAACTCTCTCACAACACCAAGTCACCTTGAACTTGCCCACCTTTTCCCACGTCACATCACTTCATTTAATTCTGCCATATGTGTTATTTTCTTTTTCATTTTTTCCCACTGTTTTGGCTGCAACTAACTGCAACTACTAGCTGCTGCAAATGCTTGTGACCAAACCACAACACTTCTTTTCTTCCTAGAATTTGCAATATTCTGCCCCTCCAAAAAAATCACTGTATCACTGTTTTTCTTACTATTCATGTTCACGTCCAACAGTAACTCGGGCCTTTCGTGAAGTCTTTATACAGAAAAACAGAAAAAAAATAAACTTTAAGCCTCGTGGTGCCATTACGAATAGCCTCGTTTCTCGTGGTTGGGCGACGAAAGGGGGAACTGACATTTGGGGAAGTTTGGTTCTGTGGGGAAGAATAATGCAGACGGACGCCAACAATCAAGCGTGAAGTGAAGGCTAACTGGAAACGACGGTAATCAAACATTTCAAACAAGTGATTTACAGTTAAGTTTAGGGTTAAGTTTAGGGTTAGGGTTTAGGTTGGGTTAGGGTTAGGGTTAGGGTTAGGTTTAGGGTTAGGGATAATGTTGGAGGAAGGGAGATATGGCATGAAGGTGACACAATGACAGCGCTCCCCTCCCAGAATGCATGCTTCGGTCTCTCCCTCGCTCTCTCTCACCCTCTCTCTCACCCACTCTCAACGACAGCGTGCGTTGCCCAACTACGAAAAATGAGTCTGTATCGTAGCAGCACCACGAAGCATGTAGTTGATTTTCCACATGAATGGGCTCTCACGTCCCTATCTTTTTCATTTTCATCTTCCTCTTCTTCATTCTCTCTATTTTTCTCTCGTTCTTCTCTACCACTGTCTTTTCTCACTCACTCCTACCTCTCCCTTGCTCTTTCACCTTTTGTATTTTCACCTGTCTCCTCTTCTTTCTATTTTGCTGAAAAGAAGAAATCATGCACAACACAGAGTCACCTTGAACTCCTTCACCTTTTCCCATGGAATGCCAACTTCTTTTATCCTCCTGCATTTTTTTCTTTCTCATTTTTTTCAACCTTGCCCACAACTAAACAAATACTTCTAACTACAACCACAGGAGTTCTTTTCCTCCTAGCGTTTGCAGTCAGAAGCCCACGCCTCCATTTTGCTCCACTCCTCACTCTCCTCTCCTCACTCCACTTCTCCTCACTCTGCTTCTCCCGACTCTCTCTCCTCTCCTCTCCTCTCTTCGCCTCTCCTCTCTTCTCCTCTGTCCTCTCTTCGCCTCTCCTCTCCTCTCCTCTCCTCTCCTCTCTTCGCCTCTCCTCTCTTCTCCTCTGTCCTCTCCTCACTCCGCTTCTCCTCACTCTCTCTCCTCTCCTCTCCTCTTCACCACTCATTTGCTTTTCTCTCCTCACCTTCCTTTCTCCTCTCCCTTCACACTATCCTCTCCTACTCTCCTCTCCTCCCATGCCCTCCCTGTCCACTCACTCCTTTCCCTTCTCCTTTACTTCCCTCTCCTCTCCTTTCCTTACCTCACCTCACCTCCCCTCTCCTCTCCTCTCCCCTCATTTTCTCTCCTCTTCTCTCGCTCCACTGCCATCTACCGCCGGCGCTGCTCCCAAAGGGCCTTATTACCAGTGACATTCAGCCTGTGTCTAACTCTACGGCTTATCTCAGACACAGCACCGAGCACCGGAGAGGGGAGATGAAGCGAGAGTGGGAGAGAGAGAGAGAGAGAGAGAGAGAGAGAGAGAGAGAGAGAGAGAGAGAGAGAGAGAGAGAGAGAGAGAGAGAGAGAGAGAGAGAGAGAGAGAGAAGGAATATATATGAAGAAATGTGGTTAGGACAGCTCCAGAGAGATGGCTGTACTGTGCTACATGGTTTCTCTCTACATGGCAGTGGTGGGGTTGACACAGAGCCCCCATGTTATCCCTGACATGCGGCACATCAAACCCACAGCAGGCTAGCGGCTAGTCATCACAGACCCACAGCCGGCTAGCGGCTAGTCCTCACAAACCCACAGCAGGCTAGGTAGTCCTCACAAACCCACAGCAGGTTAGCAGCTAGTCCTCACAATCCCACAACAGGCGATTGACTAGTCCTCACAAACCCACAGCAGGCTAGCGCCTATAGTCCTCACAATCCCACAGCAGGCTAGCGGCTAGTCCTCACAATCCCACAGCAGGCGAGTGGCTAGTCCTCACAAACCCACAGCAGGTTAATGTCTAGTCCTCACAATCTCACAGCTGGCTAGCGGCTTGTCCTCACAAACCCACAGCAGGCTAGCGGCTAGTCCTCACAAACCCACAGCAGGCTAGCGGCTAGTCCTCACAAACCCACAGCAGGCTAGCGGCTAGTCCTCACAAACCCACAGCAGGCTAATGGCTAGCTCTCATAAACCCACCAAAGACAAGAACACTACACACCGCGTTGAGCACTCTTTTATATTAGAATGAATGCCTCGAGCCAGATCACCACCATCTTTTTTCTGCATGCCATCAATCGGTGAAAAAACGATAGCCTACCCACATTGTCCTGTAGGTGGCGATACAATCAATGAGAAATATCAATAGGCCTATAGCGTGCGAAGATGGCGGCACCCAGGATTTGGCCACCCCAAAAGGCTGAACAAGGCATGTAGTGCTCATAAACCCACAGCAGGCTATCAACCAGTTCCACGTCAGGCTAACTGCTAGTTCCCAAACATCATAGACATGTACACTAGATGCAGCCGTGTTCAAACTGTTGGCGTGGTCCAACCCTGGGCACCACCGTCTTGGGCCGATATCATGATATTTTTTTTTTCATAGATGTTACCGCCACCTACAGAAAATGTTGCGTATTGCCTTGTCACCGATAGATGGCGTTGATCTGACGTTAGCTATTCATTCCAAACCAAGGGAGTGGTTAATGCAGTATCTAGTGTGGATATGTACTGTATACACAAACACACAGCCAACACTACACCAGAGATGAGCAGAATGGCCACCCATCCATGAGAACCTCTCCTCCCCCTTCTATTGCCTTCTTTCTTCTCTTTTCTGTTTCCATCTCTTCACGCTCCTCTCTTTCCTCCTCCTCTCCTCTCCACTCCTCTCCTCTCCTCTCTCCTTCTTGTTTCTCCTGGGTCATTCCACGCCAAATCAACAAGTGCCCGCGCACTTAGGTCTCAAAAAATTCTGAAAATATTACCAAGTGTACCCATGGTACTTAAGAGAAACACTGTAAATGTATTTGAATGTAAGATGTATACTCTCCGTGTTACAGCCAATTTTACTGGGGGAGGGGGGTGCCCATTTTGTTCACACTCTTTTTTTTTTCAAAGTTCACAAGCCCCTAGCTCAATAACTGAACCATGTAGGAAGCTCAAATTTGGCATGCTGGTACATAGATAGGAATAGTTTGTTGCTAAACTGACAGTTTTGGTCTGTATGATCCTGCATTGTCATAGCATTCCCTCAAAGATGATGCAAATTGTACTGGAGTTTTGGCTGTGCTCTGTTTAGGCCTTCAAAAGACATATTTGTGCCCAACATAGCCTCTTGATTTTTTCCCCTTGTAGAGACAAGTAGGAACACTCTCATAAAAAGCTATAAATAGAAAGGAAACCCCATCAGTTTTTGAAAAGAAGACCTCACAAGTCTGACAAATCATTTTGGGTGTCATTTTCAGAGCTCCAGAACCCCTTGTGGGATTGTCCACAGATTTTTATTTTATTTTTTTCTTCATTCTCCATGAATTCTTCTTTTTAAAAATGCCAATGAGACTTGTCTTATGTGATGTTTTCTTTTGTAATTTCGAACCTGAACATGGGCAACATGCACATTGAGGGCAATATGTTTTCTATGCGTTTCTTCCGCTGCCATCTGCTGGTCAAAAAAAGTAACAACATGACTCCTTGTGCCTGACCTACTGTCTCTTTTGGTGTGTGAACCTGCTCCCACATTGAACGCTCCTGAAATCATTGAAATTGAAAGGGATACCTGCACCCCTGCACAGGGACTCTCGGGTGATCATGTCTGGGCAAAATTTGCATTTGATTATTTAGTCTTTACATGAAATGTTATCGAAATCATGTTGCTCTATTTTTGCATTTTGCCCATGTTCAGGGTGGAAATTACAAAAGAAAACATCACATAAGACAAGTCTCATTGGCATTTTTGAAAAGAAGGCTTCATGGAGAATGAAGAAAAATATAAAATAAAAATCTGTGGACAATCCCACAAGGTGTTCTGGTGCTCTGAAAATGACACCCAAAATGATTTGTCAGACTTGTGAGGTCTTCTGGTCAAACACTGATGGGGTTTCCTTTCTATTTATAGATTTTTATGGGAGTGTTTCTACTTGTATCTACAAGGGAAAAATATCATGAGGCTATGTTGGGCACAAATATGTCTTCTGAGGGCCTAAACAGAGCACAGTCAAAAACTCCAGTACAATTTGTATCGTCTTTGAGGGAATGCCATGACGGTGCAGGATCATACAGACCAAAACTGACAGTTTAGCAACAAACTATTCCTATCTATGTACCAGCATGCCAAATTTGAGCTTCCTACATGGTTTAGTTATTGAGCTAGGGGCTTGTGAACTTTGAAAAAAAAAAGAGTGTGAACAAAATGGGCACCCCCCTCCCCCAGTAAAATTGGCTGTAACACGGAGAGTATACATCTTACATTCAAATAAATTTACAGTGTTTCTCTTAAGTACCATGGGTACACTTGGTAATATTTTCAGAATTTTTTGAGACCTAAGTGCGCGGGCACTTGTTGATTTGGCGTGGAATGACCCTCCTGTCCTCCCCAGGGACTTTGATGTGCGATGTAACAGCATATATCATTTGATTCCCACAGTATGTGTGCCCACTGGTGACCCAACACAGAGGGTGTTTACGTAACATAGATGTAGCCTACACAGCAAAGACTGCAGTGTTAATCCACCACTAACAGAGCTATGGTCAGATTTAACACTCTTCAAGTCGGCCTACGCAGGGCTGAAGTACACTGGGTGAGAAATAGGGCCCGGGCACTTATGGCTCAAAGGGAACCGCCCCATAATTAGCGGCACAGAATTGACTCACCGGTGGGCCCCGCACCCTTGTGGGGCCCATGGAGAAATGCCCGCAATGCCAGATGACCAGTCCAGCCCTGGGCCTACTCTGTGTTGAATAAAAACTGCATTTAAGGCCTATACTTTGTAGTCTCTAACCATTATAATAGGCCTTTTTCACACAAAAAAAGTTTTGGTTGCAAACATATTCATTTGTCAGTGAATAAGCAGGTAGAGCAAGTGTTAACAATGAAGAGATAATGAAATGCTAAGATATGGTGAAAATATCCCTTGTGGATGTGTTTATTTATTAAAGCGACGAAACGATTAAGTAATACTTGTGGGTGCAGAATTCAATAGAAGGAGAAAATAGGTTCCGTTAATCAAAACCCCTTGTGATCACTTAACGAAAGCAACTTAAAAAAACAATCCCAACACTGCGGTAAGGACTATTTTGGGAAAAAGAAAATCAAGAAAAATGGCTTGTGTAAAGTCTTGCAAGCATTCAAAAACATAATATAGGATGTCTGGACAACAATTTGCCGGGAGCAAAAAAAAATGCATAGAATATAAGGATAGGAGCAAAGCATATGAGCAAAGAAGAATAAAATTCAAATAAATAACAATAAAAAAAGAAAGGATGAAAGTCGATCTACAGCAAAATGCTGATTGGGTGAGTTCATTAAGGGGAGTAGGAAATGTAGTGGTGGTGAGGGGTGGGTGGGGGTGTGGGCTGAAGAGTGGCCCTCCTGCAATAGGGGATTTAAATAAGACACTCTGCTTCTGTAACGTTTGCTAATTGGACATCAAAGAAGCCTGTCTGTCCATGTGTGTGAGTGTGTGTGCATGTGTGTGTGTGTGTGCGTGTGTGCGTGCAGTATGCATCTACACTACATATGTGTGCATGTGTGTGTGGGCGAGATGAGACATCTGAAGCTGTGTTGGCATGGAGCAGCCTACAGGATGGCTGGTATCACATGCTTTGTTCTACACCAGTGTGTGTGTGTGTGTGTGTGTGTGTGTGTGTGTGTGTGTGTGTGTGTGTGTGTGTGTGTGTGTGTGTGTGTGTGTGTGTGTGTGTGTGTGTGTGTGTGTGTGTGTGTGTGTGTGTTGGCATGAAGAAGCTATACACAGGATGGCTGCTATCAGATGCTTTGTTCTACACCAGCGTGATTTGGAAGGATACTGTCTCAGCACCCCCCAACACACACTCTTCTCTTCAGACTACACACACACACACACACACACACACACACACACACACACACACACACACACACACACACACACACACACACACACACACACACACACACACACACACACACACACACACGCACACACACTCTCACACACACCATCCCCCAGAGAGTAATCCACACCCAAGCCGACCGCATGCCTCATCTCGGCTCTTTGTTTGTACTTCACTTGCAAATCTCGAGGAATTTGTTTTTCCGCTTATCTATTTACTCCCTGGTATTCATTTGTCCTTATAAGTGGTGCGCTCCATTTTTAGTAGCTGTTGTTGTTTCCGCACTTGGCTAATGCTTTCAAGTCCTCCGTGGACACAACAACTCTGTTCTCCGCTATCTACTAGTATTACAGTTTTTCTCAATTGGTTTTGTACATTTCTCGAATCTTACTCGCATTTTGCAAAACATTACGTTCATTTCCAAAAAAGATTTAACAAGTGGCAAAACACCATGGATGACCTGCAAAACCCAATCTCTTGCTCAAAACCCTTGGCCAATCTCTCAAAACCAGGTTTTTGTGTCTGTGAACGTGTCAGAGCCATCAAAATGTTATGTCACTGTGTACATGTTTTTGGGAGTGAGATCTTTCATGGATTATCATAACAAAGCATTTTGCAGAACACGACAAAATCAATTGATAATGTACAAAAACACTGAGAATTGTACACAACCATTTGCATGGTGATGAAAGCATTTGCTAAATGCTGAAAACTACGAGAAACGTATTTTACCATGTGCACAGGTAACAGCAGGAAGTCACAATTGAACAAGAAGTTTTGAGAATGATTATTCTGTTGTGAGAAATGTACAAAACCAATTGAGAAAAACTGTAAAGGAAATACACACACTCATGCATGCTGTAGCTGCCATATTAGCACAGGGAATACTACACGGATATCCACATAATATGCAAAAGGAATTAAAGAGATAGCACTATATGCCCAATTCCATATGGAGCATGTACTGTAGAATACCCTAAAGAAACGATGCAATATATCTCCTAACCTCTGATATGCTGGTATTATCATGGATTGTGCAGCAGCGTGAATCTCCCCACTAGGCCTACTCCCTAAACTGAGAAGGGACTATCTCCTCCTGCCTCGATCTGATCTGTCATGGTGCATTTAGATATGAGGGGTAGGAAAGGGACTTCTATAGTGTACAGCATGTGTGGCACTGCTCTTTCTTTTGCTCTCTCTGTCAATGCTTCGTTCATTTGCAGTCCGTTTTCTGTATCCTCTCTCTCTCTCTCTCTCTCTCTCTCTCTCTCTCTCTCTCTCTCTCTCTCTCTCTCTCTCTCTCTCTCTCTCTCTCTCTCTCTCTCTCTCTCTCTCTCTCTCTCTCCCTCCCTCTCTCTCCCTCATCTCATTACCTCTCTGTTATTCTGTTATTCTATCACTCTCTCTGTCTCTCTCTACCTTCCTGTGTCTGTCTCTTCATCTGCCTCTCTCTCTCCCTTTATCACTTTCTCTATCTTCCTTTCTCTGTCTGTCTGTCTGTCTGTCTGTCTCTCTCTCCTTCACTCTCTTCCCCATTCCCCTCTCATTACCTCTCTGTCTCTCTCTCTGCCTTCCTGTGTCTGTCTCTTCATCTGCCTCCTCTCTCTCTCCCTTTCCGTTACTCTCTCAGTGTTTATCACTTTATCTTCCTTTCTCTGTCTGTCTTTCTGTCTGTCTCTGTCTCTGTCTCTGTCTCTGTCTCTGTCTCTGTCTCTGTCTCTCTCTCTCTCTCTCTCTCTCTCTCTCTCTCTCTCTCTCTTTCTCTCTCCATCTCTCTACAGCCCATTATAAATCTCATTAAAACTATACTCTTTAACTGCAGCCTTTATGCTGCTAATGCCACCGCTTCAGCTCTCATCCCACCACCACGCAGAGGCCGACGACGTTCGAGACTGTAAAATAATTATTACCGTTGATGGCCATAATGGCTAATGTAATCTTTAAGGCTTTCCGTCACCTTCACTCTACAATTTATAGTGCTTGTGGGTTTTACCGTGTGTCTCGAGTGTCATTTGAGTGTGTGTGTGTGTGTGTGTGTGTGTGTGTGTGTGTGTGTGTGTGTGTGTGTGTGTGTGTGTGTGTGTGTGTGTGTGTGTGTGTGTGTGTGTGTGTGTGTGTGTGAGAGAGAGAGCGAGAGAGAGAGAGAGAGAGAGAGAGAGAGAGAGAGAGAGAGAGAGAGAGAGGGAGAGGGAGAGGGAAAGAGAGAGAGAAATAGACAAGGTGTGTGTGTACAAATAATGTGTGTATGAGAGTGCGTGCGTGCGTGCGTGCATGCGTGTGTGTGCACGTACCTATGTGTGGCAAAATGAGACAGGGAGCACAGCACAGACAGAACAAGGTGTCTGATCTGAAGTTTATTAACTTTATCAAATGTTCCTGGGGCACCTTAGGGAATGAGCTCTTCCCTTGCCGTCACCGTCACAGACAGGAGATGCACTTGTCTTTAATTGGCAAAAACCAGCAAAGGGTAGAAAAGGGGAAGTCAACGGAAAGAAGACAAAAAAAATGTTTAGCATCACCTACTATGAGGGAAAAAAGTGTCATTTCACACCAAGGGAGAGTGCTGCTCACCTTGTATCCTAATATGAATGTGACAAAAGGGGGAGCTGGGAAATGTGTTGGGTTGGGGGGGGGGGGGGGGGGGGGGTTCTGGGGCTGGCAGGAGAGAATAAGAAAAATGTAATTCTTCATGCATATGAGAAACATACTGTAGGCCTACGTATTATACCTGAGAGAGTTCGTGACACAAGTGAGAAGTTAGTGTGGCAAACTTACGGAACAAGACATCCTCAAATCCCAAACGACAGACAGACCAAAATAACAGCAACAACAAACATAAACGTCGATGCTTCACATACTATATCCCCCCGGGGATCAATCAAGTTACTCGACTCTAATATACTTCATTTCTCGTTATATTATTTGCACACACCATATGCCCCCATCTGGGCTCTCTGCTTTAATAATAATAGTAATAATAATAATAATAATAATAATAATAATAATAACTTGGTTTTATATAGCGCCTTTCAAGGAACCCAAGGTCCAGTGTAGTTAAAGTCCATATGCCTCTGTGAATAGATGGGATTTAAGGTGTTTCTTGAACGTAGCCAATGTGGGGGCCTGGCGTATGTTGGGAGGTAGTTCCAGAGCGTGGGGGCAGCAACACGGAAAGCTCTGTCACCAACAGATCAACCTGTGGAAATTTGGTGGAGCCAATGTACTGTTATACACTATAGTGTTGTTTCTTTTGCAAATCCCACAAACCATCAGATGCCCACCACCAGAAAATAGTTTTCAGGAAACAGACATTAGCAGAAGGAGGTGACAATGGGTTCTCTCTGTTATCCAAACTTCCGTCCTCCCTTGAGCTTGTGGCCTTGTGAAGACGTCATTGACAACAGAAGTTTATTCAATATCTCGCAAAAGTGCAATTCAATTCAATTCAAAGGTTATTTTCTCATTTGCAATCAGGATGTTGAATGGGGAAAAGTCACCCAAAAGTTGTTGCGGCTAGGCTGACAGCGCAGAAACTTTATTGTTTACTACACGGAGGAGGAGCATCTGGGAAGTGCGAGGCTACGAGGAACAGGTCGAACAGGAGTTAGAAAAATGGAATGCACACAATGTGACAAGTTTGCCACAACTTCTTCTGACTTCATTTACAAGATATACATCCAGTATCCCGGACAGTCATGGGTAAGCGGTTAAGGCGTCAGACTTGTAGCCCAAAGGTTGCCGGTTCGACTCCCGACCCGCCAGGTTGGTGGGGGGAGTAATTCACCAGTGCTCTCCCCCATCCTCCTCCATGACTGAGGTACCCTGAGCATGGTACTGTCCCGCTGCACTGCTCCCTTGTGGCGCCATTGGGGGCTACCCCCTTGCACGGGTGAGGCATGCAATGCAATTTCGTTGTGTGCAGTGAACACTTGTGTGCTGTGGGGTGCTGTGTCACAATGACAATTGGAGCTTGAGTTTCCCAGGTGGGCTTTCAATATGCTTGTTACTGTGAAGACCTGGAACTAAAACTGGATGACTAGTATAATTATGTTTCAGGTTCCCTGCAACTTCATGTGCTCATGTATTCATCATCCCCTGTGTCTATGTGCATGCAACCCCAGCATGGGGTTCTACCTATGAATTAGAGTCTGGTCCTGCACCAGAGAAGAAGGAGGAGGTGGAGGTGGAGGCATACCAACCCCCATAGCACTCCCCCTTACCATCCCCTCCAACCACCCTTTGACCTCTGTAGTGTGTGTGTGTGTGTGTGTGTGTGTGTGTGTGTGTGTGTGTGTGTGTGTGTGTGTGTGTGTGTGTGTGTGTGTGTGTGTGTGTGTGTGTGTGTGTGTGTGTGTCTATATGCATGTGTGAGACTCTGTCTCTCTGTGTTTCATCACTAGGACATCGGCACATAAAGTTTTATTTAGTGTGCTGGGCACTGGCATTTAGACAGTGATTACAACTTGTTTGGTGTAACGTGTGTGTGTGAGTGTGTCTCCAATCAATGGACAGACACATGAGTGAAAAAAGAGAATAACAGAAAACAGGGAGCGCAGCAGGAGCGAGACCATAACAGTAACAGAAACCCAACTACTGGTGGAAGTGAAACACATACTGTGCATCTCATCTCTCCTACAAGCATTTCCCTCGCTCCGCTGAGACAGATAAAAACATTGTTATCACTGTATCGCACACCTGGAAAAAATGAAGTGATATGAAGCATGCGGCACACACACACGCACGCACACGCACACACACACACACACACACACACACACACACACACACACACACACACACACACACACACACACATAGACATACACATACACACACTCTCTCTCTCAAACACACACACACACACACACACACACACACACACACACACACACACACACACACACACAAACACACATACACATACACATACACATACACATACACATACACACACTCTCTCTCTCAAACACACACACACACACACATTACATTACATTATTACATTATATTGCATTTGGCAGACGCTTTATAACCAAAGCGACTTTCAAAAGAGGACATATTCAAGCCAACATCACAAGCAAATACAATGTGCACAGGAGATATACAGAACAACAAGTGCAGTTGCAGAGGGGTTATTATTTATTTATTTTTATTTTTTTTAATTAAAGAGTAAATAACGAGTACACACACACAAACTAAACTAAACTAAACATCATGTCAGGAGTCTGCCCTGGGGCAAGGCCAGTTCAAGCATTAGTCTAGTAGATTCTCTCGAAAGAGGAAGGTCTTCAGTTGTTTCTTGAAGGCTGCAAGAGATGTGCTTAGTCTTGCTGCCTCTGGGAGACCGTTCCACCACTTGGGTACCACAACGGAGAACAATCTTGACTGGGAGTACCTAGAGCGACTGGATGGGAGAGCCAGACGGCTTGTGCTGGATGAGCGCAGTTCTCTTCCAGTAACATAGGGCGTTAGTAGGTCCTTCAGATAAGCTGGGGCCGTTCCTGTGATGGTTTTGTAGGCAAGGGTCAATGCCTTGTGCTTGATCCGGGCGGCTATCGGTAACCAGTGCAACTCAATAAATAGAGGAGTAACATGGGTCCTTTTGGGTTGATTGAATATCAACCGTGCCGCTGCATTCTGGATCATCTGCAGAGGTTTTAGCGCACAAGCAGGTAGGCCTGTCATGAGTGAGTTGCAGTAGTCAACGCGGGACAGGACAGTGGCCTGAACCAGTCGTTGTGTAGAATATTGTGTCAGCACAGGTCTGATATTCCGTACGTTGGACATCTGGAATCGACAGGTCCGGGTGACTGAGTCGATGTAGTTGGAGCATGACAGCTCATCATCAATCATGACGCCAAGGTTTTTGGCGACTTTGTTTGGGGTCACGATGGTGGAGCCTATCTTGAGGTTGATGTTGTGACTGAGCGACTCTTTAGCTGGGATCACCAGGAGCTCTGTCTTGGCCAGGTTCAGCTGTAGGTGGTGGTCCTTCATCCATGTTGACAAATCGGTGAGGCAGGCAGAGATGCGTTACGAAACCGTGGTGTCTTCTGGACGGAACGACAGGTACATCTGGGTGTCATCAGCATAGCAGTGGTAGGAGAACCCATGTGTTTGAATGACACGTCCCAGGGAGGAGGTGTATATTGCAAACAGAAGAACAAAACATATTCAGTACACACAGTCACTCACACATGCACTCACACATGCACTCACACACACACACACACACACACACACACACACACACACACACACACACACACACACACACACACACACACACACACACACACACACACACACACACACACACACACACACACACACAAGACGTAGTCTAGACGTAGTCTATGTATCCCAGTGTCAGTGTAACACCTTGCAGAGGATGATGGTGAGAATAAATCCACTTGGGGCTGTTGCCAAGGCTTTGATGCGGCTTTCCCTATTTGGATGTGTGTGTGTGTGTGTGTGTGTGCGTGCGTGCGTGCGTGCGCGTGTGCGTGTGTGTGTGTTTGTGT
>NC_085870.1:18169160-18171660 GCF_034702125.1 Engraulis encrasicolus
TTGCTGTACCAACATATACAGGCTAACTAGTGTGCAGGTTTAGCTAAGCGACAGAAGAATGCGCAAGAACTTTTATTTAAAGTAAAGTAATTGTGAGGGAAAGGAGGGGATTTCAATGAAAGATTCTTGAGCTGGCTTTGATAGCCTGGAGTGTGAGCAGCCTCCTTACTTTCTTAGCTCAAAGTTTGGAATGCAATTTCCGAGGCTTACACACAAGCGGCCTCCGTGAGATTTCTAGACGACAATAGCTAACTTCACCTCTCTGCTAACCTTCATTTCACGGGGGCTCCGCAAGGTCACGGGGGCTCCGCAAGGTCACGGGGGCTCCGCAAGGTTGTGTTCTCAGCCCCCTGCTGTTCACGCTGCTGACACACGACTGCACAACGACCCACAGCACTAACCATCTAGTGAAGTTTGCGGATGATACAACACTGGTGGGCCTCATCACCAAGGGCGATGAGACTCACTACAGAGAAGAAGTAGACCTGCTGGCCAGATGGTGCAAAGACAACAACCTCCTGCTGAATGTCAACAAGACCAAGGAGATTGTTGTCAACTTCCAAAGGGTCCAAAAACAACTGCCACCACTGACCATCGACGGCGATGCTGTGGAGAGAGTGAGCAGCACCAAGTTCCTTGGAGTGCACATCAGCGACGACCTCTCTTGGACCACCAACACTACATCACTGGCGAAGAAGGCCCATCAGCGTCTCTACTTCCTGCGCAAACTAAAGAAGGCAAGTGCTACACCCTCCATCATGACAACATTCTACAGAGGAACCATAGAGAGCGTCGTGTCCAACTGCATCACAGTGTGGGGAGGAAGCTGCACGGAGAAAAACAGGAAGACACTCCAGCGTGTTGTGAACACAGCGAAGAAGATCATTGGAGTACCACTCCCCTCCCTGCAGGACATTTACACCACACGCCTCACCCGGAAAGCACTGATGATCATCAAAGACACAAGCCACCCTGCACACAAACTGTTCAGCCTCCTGCCCTCTGGAAAGAGGTACAGGCGCCTCCGTTCCCGTACCACCAGGCTGGCGAGCAGCACAATGCACCAAGCGATCAAGATGCTGAACACTCAACCCACTCTCCCTCCACTGTCAGCCTCTAGCCAGCAAGGCCACTGACAACCCCCCCCCCCATCCCCCACCACCATATCTGCGACTGAACATTCCACCTGCACTACTATACTTGTGACTGAACTTTCAACCTGCACTAACTCAAAACATGCACACACACACACACACACACACACACACACACACACACACACACACACACACACACACACACACACACACACACACACACACACACACACACACACACATACGCACACTGCACTTTCTGCACTAAACCCAAACATACACACACTGACACACACTGACACACACACACACACACACAGACACACGAACACACACACAGACGCACACCGCACCTTCTACCTGCACTAAACACATACACACACATACACACACACACACACACACACACACACACACACACACACACACACACACACACACACACACACACACACACACACACACACACACACACACACACACACTGCTGCTGGTGTACTTGACAGACCTTTTTAATATTTATTTTTCTTCAAAATGCTACTATTACCATGTCAGAACGCTATAAAGGACTTTTTTAGGAAAAGCACAAAAGCACAACAATACCTCTTAATGTATGTCCTCTACAAGTCTTCTGTTGTCCAGTCTTGCACTTTAAATGTCTGTATGAGCACTGTCTATGTCCATACTGTCTTAAGTCCATGTATAAGTACTGTCTATGTCTATACTGTCTATGTCCTTACCTAGATTAGTCTATGTCTGTATGGGAAAGCAAGAAATGTAATTTCAAATTCTTTGTATGACCAGTGCATGTAAAGAAATTGACAATAAAACCTACTTGACTTGACTTGACTTGATTTGAACATAATGAGGGAGACTAAGGAATATGTAGCCTGGTCCTGACCATCCCATAATACTACCATTTCATTTCGT
This sequence comes from Engraulis encrasicolus, assembly GCF_034702125.1. Classification (NCBI taxonomy): domain Eukaryota; kingdom Metazoa; phylum Chordata; class Actinopteri; order Clupeiformes; family Engraulidae; genus Engraulis; species Engraulis encrasicolus. Next base: position 18,171,188 of record NC_085870.1, read on the forward strand.
ATTTATGGTCGGGCATTTGTTTGCTCTGAAGCGATAGCAGGAAGCTGGAAGTTTGCACTCAGTTATGGTTTGAAATTATTGGACACCTCTCATCTAATCGCCGGCAGTTACTCAAAAACAACATAGCGCAGACCAATGGCTCTGGCGCAGATGTGTACGTCATTGTCACGAGCGTCCTCCCCCTTTCGCCCCCACGTGGGGCGCTTATTCGCTTATTGGCTGTTTTCTGGGGGGAAGCACGGCCTGACTACCGTAGTGGAGCCAATCCTTTGGCGGAAGGAATATGGCATATTTTAGCTAAAAAAAAAACCTTGTTTAACATGAATTGTCAGACCACAACACAAATAATGATTCCATAACCATTAAACCACAGCACCACTTCATATTAAATTATTATAATCCCCTTGTGGTATGCTTTCTATTCTGAAGGTGGCAGACCCAAAGGTCAGGGCAAAAGGTGTTAAATACAATTC
>NC_085870.1:18176660-18181660 GCF_034702125.1 Engraulis encrasicolus
CTCGCCTACATGCTGTGAAAAGCCCTGCTTTGATGGAGCCTACTTTAATAAGTGCCGTCTGATTTTAAAGCCACAGTCTAAAGTCTGTGTGAACCTCAAGGGGCTTAAAGAAAGGTCACGGTTATCTTTCAACCATCGGGAGCACCTGGGCCCATTGTAATGGTATATTTCTTTCTTTCTACCAGGGTTGTTAATATTGCCATATAGTCTGCTCATGCAGCTACAGTGCTGACAGAGACTTACCGTGCACACGCGCACACACACACACAACCACACCCACGCACGCACGCACACACGCACACACACACACAACCACACCCACGCACGCACGCACGCAGGCACACACACACGGGCAAACATGCACAGGTGAATCATTCCATTTAACTGACCTAGTTCTGTCAAATATTAATGTTTAGACAAAGTTGAAAGATTTTTCTTTTCATAACACAAACACAAAGATTTTTTCACAAAGGTGCAATCCAAAAAAGCGCACACACAAGTACAAACACTCAGTTACACAACGGCATACACACAAACTAGAGAGAGAGAGAGAGAGAGAGAGAGAGAGAGTGTGAGAGAGAGAGAGAGAGAGAGAGAGAGAGAGAGAGAGAGAGAGAGTGTGAGAGAGAGAGGGGGGGGGAGAAAGAGAGAGGCTACAAATCTCCAAAGACACATTCATTCCTTTCTCTCTTTCTCACCTCGGTAATACTGAGTGGCACAATCTCTCTCCAGAGCTCTCGGCGCCACTCAAAGTGACAAAACATGGAGAGGCCAGCCCTCCACTCTTCTCTTCTCTTCCCTTCCCTTCTCTTCTTTTTTCTTCTCTTCTCTTCTCCCCCTCACTCCCATTAATCCAGATAGAGAAAGACAAACAGACAGACAGACAGACAGAGATAGGACAGGAAAGAGAGAAATGGTAAACGAGAGAGAGGAGAGAGAGAGAGAAAGACAAACAGACAGACAGACAGTCAGACAGAGATAGGACAAGAGAGAGAGAAATGGAAAACGAGAGAGAGAGAGAGTAAGACATAGAGCGAGAGAGAGAGAGACAGACAGACAGACAGAGAGGGAGAGAGAGAGGACACAGTGATAGACAGACAGCTGGAGAAAGACAAGAAGAAAAAGAGAGAGAGAAACTGAGAGCAAGAAAGACAAACAGAAAGCCTGAGGAGAGTAAAGAGATGGAATTAAAGGAAGAATGAGGAAGAGAGACACAGCTGGGTACCAGCCCTGCCAGTGCGCACACACACACACACACACACACACACACACACACACACACACACACACACACACACACACACACACACACACACACACACACACACACACACACACACACACACACACACACACACACACACACACACACACAAAGCCCTGCCAGTGCCAGCAGATATCTCTTCACTTCAAACGGAATCAGCCACCAACTTGAGACGAATGTCCTCGGAGATGGCTTTCCGTGTTTTGTTGCTTTGTTTTTTTATTCATTGTTGTTGTTGGGTTTTTACTGGTTTGGACATATGTCCTACTACTCTCAATTATCTGTCTGTTTCCTTGCCTTGTGTGCTGCTGCAGCAGAGATACTGGAAATGCTTTATTTTCCGCTTCAGAAATGGGCCACCGTTGCCAATTGAGAAAAGTACAATTTGCTCCAACAACAAACTAGTCACACAAAGCACTGCATTGTTGAAGATATATTTCTCCTCAGACCTGTGCATAATGTTAAAATAGGAAACCACATCACATTATTGTAATGATGCACAGGTGCAATGTTTTGATTGTGTGTGACAACCTTTTACTGTGTGTGACAAACCCTTCCAAACAGTAGTGGTGGACGAGTTGGACACAAATAATGTACAATGATGAACATTTTTAAAAGTAACACATTCCATATGTATGTACACAGAATAAGACCATACATAGTCTGATGAAAACGGAAGTTACACTGCCACAACATGTCAGTTAAAGGAAAAAAACGTACATGTCTGAAGAGAACTAACGACTTGATGTAGTCTCTTACTGCAGATGAGCCCATCAACGGGCCTATTCACTCTTTGCTGAAAACACTCAACTACATCATTACATTAGCCTACCACAACATTACTATGACAATGCAAAGAAGCTTAAGTCACCGATTCAGACTTGATCCTTAGCATTTTTCCGACAATAAGGTTATAACAGCAGCTCCGTGCTAAGGAGGTTAAAGTGATACTGTCCCATTTTTGGAAGTAATCTTATTTTACACCTCCCCTTGAGTTAGATAATAGGGCTTTACCGTTCTCCTATACTTTCAACCATTCTCTAGGTATGGCAGTGCAAATTTTACCTCCAAGCTAGCAGTTAACATTGAGTCCTATGAGACCAGCTGACTGCTAACTGGTCTCATAGGACTCAATGTTAACTGCTAGCTTGGAGGTAGAATTTGCACTGCCATACCCAGAGGACGGTTGAAAGTATAGGAGAACGGTAAAACCCTATTATCTAACTCAAGGGGAGGTGTAAAATAAGATTATTTCCAAAAATGGGACAGTATCACTTTAACAAGGAGACATAATGAACGTAGGCCCTGTATGTAGTGCAGTATGACCACGTGTAGCCTGGTGATTTTGTGATGTGAGGTGTGATGTGTGATGTGATGCCTGTGTGTTGTCTGAAGGCCTCAGGACTAGTCCAGTCAATCAACACAGAAGGATTTAGCCATGTATAGTCAAGCCAATCAGGGATAGCTGCTGTGTCGAGGTACAGAGATAAGATAACAGTATCGAACCATCGGATCAACACCTCAATACAGGGATGCAGGGCATTAAAAACATAATAAGGGATGGGATTAAAATGGGATTAAGATAGGGGATTAACTTTTAGATGTAAGACAGGCCTGGGGTCAGACAGGATGTGTCATTCTGGACTGGTCATGTGCTGCTGTCGAGCAGCTTAGCTGGACCCAGAACAGTAAGGCCCTACAGCAGTGCACGGTTCTCAACCCTTTTTGAACAAACGCCCTCTTCACCTCATCATAAGCCTCCCAACGCCCCCCTTGACCTCATCATAAGTCTACCAACGCTCCCCTTACTATTGAAAAAACAAGTCCGACAGGCGGACAAAGATCTATGTCTATGCACTCTGCCGCCTTATGGACACAGGAGGGAATTACAATTAGAGAATGCATTTCAGACCGGACCGGACAGACCGACCGACGGACGGACATACTCTCTTATAGAAATGCTAGGACGTATCTAAAAATTGACTAATGCACCCAATGGGAAGTAAGCCCCCTGGGGAGGCTGTAGTGCCCCCATTGAGAAACACTACCCTACAGGCTCTGCTTACTCACTCACAGAGTCTTGACTCTTCTAACTGGGTATTTTTTCGCATACCTCAGCTAGCAGGTGCTTTGAAAATGACCCATAGTCCACTAATCAGAAAAAAAAACTATAAACTCTCACACGTTGACCATTTTGTTTCTACTTTTTTCAAGAAATGTTGGTCTTACAAGTTTTTGGTCTACTTTTTTTTTACTTGCTCACAACTCGGGCAGTCATCTCACTTATTCCTTAACTCATATACATACTCACCTACACTCACCTTTCACTCAGTTAAGTTAAACACACACTCTTGTTTTCACTGTGTTGATAGCCCTTTAGTGCAGATGGGCTAATCAATGGGCCTATTCAGTCCTAAAAAACCCTGAACTACATCATGTCAGCACTGGTTTAGGTACAAGATTAAGAAGGTCTTGAGTAACAGATTAAGACTGTGTCACAACCAATTCTGCAACAACATCCTTGCACAAATGGCTTGCTCCCTGCTTCATACACTGGCTCAAACATGCACTCACTTACTCACTAACCAACTCACTCAATCATTTCTTTACTGGCCCATTCAATGTCACTCGTGCTTATTCTCGCATTTTCCCTAACTAACTCACTCACTTAATCACACACACCTAGTTACAACAAACTCCTGTAATGTATACAGTCAGCCAGCCGGAACCAGTGAGTCAATCATTAGCTACCTTTCTATTCTAATCAATCATGTAATCATTCATGCACATTTGCGCTAATTCAGTTAACAGAAAATATGTATCTGCCTCAATACTTGCAAACGCACTGGGGGAAAAAATCTGATTTCCAGGCAGGGTTTCCAGTTGGAATGTTGAGAGTGAGCTTTGTAAAAGGTTGGAAAGAGGGAAGCCCATCCACTTACTGTGCTTGAGCACACATGAGCAGTGAAGCGTCGGACTACGTCGCTGGTCAATTAACCAAAGACTCGTGGAAGGTCAACTGTGTGGCATTTGGTAATCGATCAATCAGCAAAATGCAAATGTCTGTGAAAAGGTTCAATAACCTTTCTACCATGTGTATTAGGGAAAAAACGCTGTAAAAGCTGACTTCAGGACGCTGGATGGAGATTTTTTTTTTTTTTGATTTTTTGTACAGTAGTGATATTTCCAACTTCTCTAATTAGTTGATTTACCTGACAGATGAGCTGTGTTAATTGCACAACTACATGGAATAGTGATTCACTGGGACACATTGGAATGCTGTGTGGAGTAACAGCGCTTACTTTCTGATGTCCGATTTAGCTGACCACTTTAACTCCAGCCTTGATGCAAGCAGGGTTTAGAGGTGATCCAAGCCAAAAGATGCAGGATAAAATTGGCTGCTCTGGAGCTTTAAAGGTACTCTGTGTGTTATTTTTTTGTGATTGAAATATTCCCATATAACATGACCTTCAAAATCGGGAATGAGAATGTCCTGCATTAGGCTGCTCAGACACAGTAACTACCTAGCCTGATTATCATCGACTTGGTCTGACCAAGAGCGTAACAATTAACATTTCCCAAACGGCATTTCCCAAATGGCCTCCCTTGGTTTGCTAATGATTGTTTGCTTCCCAACAAAGTGGGAGGAGTTCCCGTATTTGCGGGAACTCAGAAAGTACTTGCATTGCTCTTGACCTGACTGGTAGCAACGCTGAAGCTGTTGCGTCACTAGGAG
>NC_085870.1:18196660-18206660 GCF_034702125.1 Engraulis encrasicolus
TTCTGACAAGTTACACTTGTGACTAGGTGTAATCACTTAAGGAGGGCCGGGTGTGATAATAAAGAAGAGTGACACACCATAAAAGTCTACCAGGACCAGAAAGATCAGCCAGTTCTTTTTGTAATACACTCACAATATGAACAAAAACAGAACTGAGTCCTTTTGCTGTCGATTCCCTTTTTAGTCCACTTAAAGAGGACTGAGTTTGGTTCACTTAAAGGGGTATGCCACTATTTTGGGGCTTAATACAGTTAAAATCGTTGCCCGGGGTTTATAAAAGGTGGTAAAGTGTCTTATTTTCCATGTAAGCCGTTGTCTTGCTTTAAGACAAGTTAAAAGAGGGAGCATGTCGCTAAGCTAGTGAAAGTCAATGGATCCGTGTAGCATGCTTTACTTTACCACCTTTATAAACCCTGGCCAACGATTTTAACTGTATTAAGCTCCAAAATAGTGGCATACCCCTTTAAATGGGACCAGATGTGAAAACCCTATATTTGGCCAAAACCAAGACCTGTCCCTAACCCTAACCGTCAGTGAAGTCAAGCTGCCTCAAGGGGACGCTTTGGTAACACTTTACAATAAGGTTACGTGAGTAAGGACGGAATAATGTCTGAAGTAATGACTGATTAATAGTGAATAAACATGTGATTCATACATGCAGAAATGTCTAGTCCATTAGTAGTCGACACATAATGATGAATGACTCACTATGAAGTAAATGTGGTACATCAGGGCTACATCATGACACATCATACATCAGGGGTACATCATGAATCAGACCTTAGTTAACGGTGCAGTAATAAACATATGGTCAGTAATTCCAATTGCACCGTTAACTAAGGTCTGATTCATATATGATCGGAAAGATATGGTATGATCTTTTTCCGCAATGTTAACACATGGTTTATTAACATTTGGATCTCACACCCTTAATTAACCCCTGATATATCACATTTACTTCATAGTGAATCATTATTATTCCAATCATGAGTCATTCATCATTATGTATTGATTACTAATGGAGTAGGCATTACTGCATACATGAATCACATGTTTATTCACTATTAATCAGTCATTACTTCAGACATTATTCCATCATTACTCATGTAACCTTATTGTAAAGTGTTACCCCTTAAGGTGCACGTCACATTTTGACTCCAAGGGCATACCTTAGACAGAAAAACTTGCAGTGTGGTCAAAGGTTGTCAGAAATTGACGAGTTGGGATGAGAAACTGTAGTGAATAAAGGGACGTACATGACGACATGACAAACAGAGGGAATAGGGAATGGATAGACTCTGTACTATAGACTCTATACTATAGAGCAGATGTTCTCAACCTTTTTGGAACAAACGCCCCCTGGACCTCATCCTAAGCCTCCCAACGCCCCCCTTTGACCTTATCATAAGCCTGCCAAACCCCCCCTTAATACTGGAAAAAAATAAATGGACTAATGCCCCGAATGATAACTACGCACCACCCCCTCTAAACTGTATCCTTCTCAGCACCCCCCTAGGGCCCCATTGAGAAACACTACTATAGAGAGTAATGGAGTAAGGAGAGGAACAGAAGGAACAGGGAACAGAGAGAGGGGATGGAGGGATGTTTAGACATTATACTATACAGGAGTGTGTGTGTGTGTGTGTGTGTGTGTGTGTGTGTGTGTGTGTGTGTGTGTGTGTGTGTGTGTGTGTGTGTGTGTGTGTGTGTGTGTGTGTGTGTGTGTGTGAATGTGTGTGTGTGTGTGTGTGTGTGTGTGTGTGTGTGTGTGTGTGTGTGAGTGAGTGTGAGCATGTTTCTTACCAGAGGGGGAGCTCAGCCCTCAGCCTTTCAGCGCTCCACAGACCAACACTCACACATGTCAACACTCATACACATAGGGGAATCTCTCTCTCTCTCTCTGTCTCTGTCTCTGTCTCTCTCTCTCTCTCTCTCTCTCTCTCTCTCTCTCTCTCTCTCTCACACACACACACACACACACACACACGCAAACACAAACACACAGGTGCAAGGACATACACCCACAATAGCGGTGTAAATAAAATCGAAATGTATCGATGCATCGAAGTATCGGCCGGCGATTTAATCGAATCGCATCGTATCGTGGGGCATTCTTAAGTATCGAAAAGAATCGAATCGCTGGCCCCTGTGCAATGCCCTAGCTCCATACCGCAATAGTAGTGGAAAAAATTGAATCAAAATCGTACCGTGGGGAATTCCTAAGTATCGAAAATAATCGAATCCCTGCTTTAAGAAATCGATACCGTATCATATCATCACGAAGGCTGTGATTTACACCCCTAACACACACACACACACACAAACATGCACACACACACACACACACGCACACACACACACACACACACACACACACACACACACACACACACACACACACACACACACACACACACACACACACACTCTGACTACCTGTCATATGCCTTCTCCCACAGCAAATTAGAACAAAGTTCTCAAAGTGTGGTCCATGACAGAGCTCAGGTGGTCCGCGAGGGGATTTCTATTTCACCAAGACAAGCTAGGAGTAAGCTATATTTGTAACATTATTACAAAGCTAAACATAGCATTTTCACCACAATAAGACATCTGGATAAAAAAGTAAGTGATATGCATCGAAATTAGCAGTGTCAAATCAGCACCCATCAACTGTCAATTCAGTTGACAGGCAGTCCCTGAGCATATTTGGGGGGACAAAGTGGTCTTTGGTCTGAAAAAGTTTGAGAAACACCGCTGTGATTAATTTGACAAACATTTGACATTTAACCAAATTAACATATTTGCATGCACATAGGTGTGAATAGACCTATTTGCACCCAGGTGTGAATAGATATTGTTGCTATTTACACCTGGGTGTGAAAAGCCATTGTTGCTGCTTTTGACCGGTGTCCTGTCGATGTGAGCTCCCTGTGGAGATGAGCTCCTTTTAGCTACTGAGGATGCGCACGCATGCGCACCTCCATGCCGCGACTTCTGTGGCTGATTGCCCATCGAGCTGAGCTACCGAACAGCTGATCTTGAACATGTGAAATATCAACTGCAACAACGCAAAGCAACGCTAAGTAATAGGTGTAAGGTTTGCAGACCAGGGAAACATCCGTGCCAGAGACGCTGGTGAGAGAGATGCATTGCACAACCCCACTGGGTCATTTTTAGCGCACACCCTCTCCATTTCCTTGCACAAAATTACCCCGCGTCAAACTTGTTCTAATAATCTAATAAAACTTATGGTAACACTTTATAATAATGGATGCAAAAAAGCATTATAAAGACTTAATAAATAATTAACTATTGATGAACAAAACATTAACAAATGTTTGTAAATGACTAGGAAATGTTAACAAATGTTTGTAAAAGACTAGGAAATGTGATGCTAATTTCTTATTTTTAGCAAATATTCACAAATTGCTTGTAAATGAATAAAGTACTCTTTTATAAGGTATGTAAAATCTTGTACATATTATTTGTGGATGTTTTATTAAGCATTAATAAAACTTAGTTAATGATAAAAAACATTTGTTAATATTTCGTTCATCATTAGTAAATTATTTACTATATCTTTACTAAGCAGACATTATTATAAAGTGTTACCAAACTTATTAATAATCAACCCTACTGATTTAAGAAAATCTGACCTAGGCCCAGGTTTCTCTCGTTGCGTTTCACTTCTCCTAACTAACACCCGTGTCATTACACAGGCTGTCTCTGTTTAAGAAAATGCAAGCAATTTAATTCCCACACCCGACTTCTTCTCTTATGCAGCATGCATGCCAGCCCGAAATACCAAATGCGAAGCAAAAGCTCTCTCTCTTAGGCTAGATTATGACTCGTGTCATGTCCTTGGAACAGACACGTTCCACGTGGATTTAAATATTTGCAGATTTTTTTCAAAGGAGCCGTGTTCGTTTCTATATCCTAGGCCTAAGCCTAGGCCTAAGCTATATTGAGTTAGTAATTAGAAACTTCTCCGCGAAAGTCTACAGGCGCGGACGAGACACGCTGCTCGTTTTAAAATAGTAGCCTACTAAATAAAATACCCTAAACAATCAAGTTAGGCCTATTAGCTAATAGTTGGCAAGGCCTATTATTAGAAACTTTTTCCGGAAAAGTCTGAAGGCACAGACGAGACATGCTGCTCATTTTAAAATTGTAGCCAACATAAAATAAACAATCAATATTTTATTGGCAAGTTATTGAAACGTCTCCACGGAATGAAAATCAAGGTAGCTAATTTCGACGAGGCAGCTTAACTAGATAGGACGCCACTGTCGAGTTCGGCTACCGGGAGCTCATCTCGACGAGGCAGCTCATCTCGACAGAACACCGGGAGTGAATAGACATTGTTGCTATTGCACCAGGGTGTGAATATCCATTGTTGCTATTTGCACCCTGTTTTAGGCATTATTGCTATCTGCACCCAGGTGTGAATAGCGATTGTTGGTATTTGCACACAGATGTGAACAGCCATCGTTGCTACTTGCCCATGGGTGTGAATAGTCATTGCTATTTGAACCAGGGTGTGAATAGCCATTGTTGCTATTTGGAGCCGGGTGTGAATAGCAATTGTTGCTTTTTGCACCCGGGTGCAAATAGCCATTGTTGCTATTTGCACCCGGTTGTGAATAGCCATTGTTGTTATTTGCACCCGGATGTGAATAGCCATTGTTGCTATTTGCCCATGGGTGTGAATAGTCATTGCTATTTGAACCTGGGTGTGAATAGCCATTGTTGCTATTTGCCCATGGGTGTGAATAGTCATTGCTATTTGAACCTGGGTGTGAATAGCCATTGTTGCTATTTGCACCCGGGTGTGAATAGCCATTGTTGCTAATAGCCATTGTTGCTATTTGCACCCGGGTGTGAATAGCCATTGTTGCTATTTGCACCCGGGTGTGAAAAGCAATTGTTGCTATTTGCCCATGGGTGTGAATAGTCAATGCTATATCTGAACCCTGTTGTGAATAGCCATTGTTGCTATTTGCACCCGGGTCTGAATAGCCATTGTTGCTATTTGCACCCGGTTGTGAATAACCATTGTTGCTAATAGCAATGTTTGCTATTTGCACCCAGGTGTAAATAGCCATTGTTGCTATTTGCACCCGGTTGTGAATAACCATTGTTGCTATCTGCACCCGGATGTGAATAACCATTGTTGCTATTTGCACCCAGGTGTTGTTTTTTTAGCGAAACACACAAGGCAGGTGTGAAATATCGCCTTAAGGGTGTCTTATCAACATTTTACAAACAACACCCATCATGTCTCAGAAGGCATCAACGAACAAATCAGACAGACTCTTCGTACCAGGTACGCCCACCTCAGTCAACGGCAGCAAAATGTTAGATTGATGAAAGTACAGACGCACCAAATTAGACTCCTTTGATCACAATTCGGATTGTCACTCTACATACGCGAACTCTTTTGATCTGTGTCTGTCTGATGAAGAGAATCCCACCTTGTACAAACACTGTCTGTCAGTCATGAATACACACACATACACACACACACACACACACACACACACACACACACACACACACACACACACACACACACACACACACGCGCGCGCGCGCGCACAAGCATGCATGCACACACGCACCCATGCATGTGTGTGCACACACACGTATGCATATACAGACATACACATACCCACATATACGCACACACACACACGCACATGCACACACACACTAGGGGTGGACGATATGGGCAAAAAAATTATCTCGATAAGTTTTAGAATTTTCACGATAACTATAAGTGGACGATAATTTCCAAAAAACACTGTTAGGGCCTATTTCAGAGGAGGAGGGGGGGGGGTAATCAATGTGTTTGAATTTTACTGTATAGGAATTTGGCAGGGCAGGGTGAGTAAAGCAGATAATTTGTAGGCCTATGTAGCCTAAACTGCATGTTACCAAGAGGTCTGCATAAATTATGGCATGTCTACACTAGGCTACATCACAAAGCATGGCAGTATAACAAAGCTACACATTTATGCTGTCTATTATTTGTGCATGATTCCAGACAAATTTCAATTCTGCACTGGAGGTAGTAGTGCTGCATTTGTGTTATAACTGGGGAGGGACAGAGAGTTGGGAGAAATGCTGTGCTGAAGAGCTTTTGAATTTAATAACATGCATATGCTCTGGTCTGTAAAGTAATACTTCATCACTTGGCATGAAAACATATCCATGTAAATAAAAAATTGTGTTATAATGTATTGCTTATGATTCTGTTAGATGACAGCCATTTTTGACTGGAAACAGTACATGGATAGGAAACTAGGGCAGCTGCAAATTGCATGTGTTGATTTCACACATTTTAATTTAACTCACTGCACCAGTCTAACTTAACAGTACTTGTCCACCTAAGCAGTTATGCCATCTGTATGCAGGTGGGTGTTTGAGTAGTGAGTAACAGCCACTAATAGTTGTAGAGAACAACATTGCTTAGCCTAGTTTGCTAACTAGCATGCTAACTAGCGATTTCTCAGACCAGAGACAAAGCTATTTATCTTCCTAACTATTTGGCTTTCCATAATCACAGACGGTTGCTAAGTAAAGCACATAGTTTCAAAACGCCCTCAGCACCATGCAATGGCTGGTTTAGTGGTTGAATTCCTCATGTAAATCCACCATTTGGATAACAGCAACTCTCCTCCAGTGCCCAGCAGCTGCAGTGCTGTCTGTGCACGAGTGACACGGAAATTTCTCTCTCCTGTCTGGCAAAACGCTGCAGCCCGCCCCCCTCAGCGCTGTCTGCTCATTGGTTCACAGACTTTTTTCTCCAGTTCACAACTACATTACTATTGGCTGAAAGGCTTGGCTGTCGTCACTGTCTGAATGAGTCCTGTCACAGCGCTTTTGTTGATTTTAGCGTCTTCATAAAAATATCTCGATATTGCAAAATTACTCATCGTCAAAACAACATTTACGATAACTTCGCAGACGGTATATATCGCCCACCCTTAACACACACACACGTATGCATATACAGACATACACATACACACACACACACACACACACACACACACACACACACACACACACACACACACACACACACACACACACACACACACACACACACACACACACACACACACACACACACACACACCAAAATCTGTCAAACAGTGCTGGTGCTTTCATTACTGTAGCTGTGCTTGTAAACATGCTTGTCTGGCTGTGTACACACCTGTAGTGAATGAGTTTGCATTGGCCCTCTGCTACTCTGCTACAGAGCCTCTGACAGCCCTATATTAGCCCCCAGGGCCAGGACATGCATATTACCTAAACACTTCCTTTCCCTTTCTTCCTCTTTCTTTCTTTCTTTCTTTCTTTCTTTCTTTCTTTCTTTCTTTCTTTCTTTCTTTCTTTCTTTCTTTCTTTCTTTCTTTCTTTCTATATTCCCCTTTCTTTCTTTCTTTCTTTATTTATTTCTTTCTATATTCCTCTTTCTTTCTTTCTTTTTTTCTTTCTCTCCTTCTAGCTATCTTGCTTTCTTTCCATCTCATTTTTCTTTTTCTAACCTCTCTCCCTTTCTTTCATTCTTTCTTTCTTTCTTGTTTGCTTGCTTTATTTCTTTCCATCTTGCTTTTCTTCCCTCTGTCTTTCTGTACCCTCTCTCACTCTCTTTCTTTGTCTTTCTTTCTTTCTTTCTTTCTTTCTTTCTTTCTTTCTTTCTTTCTTTCTTTCTTTACTTCTTTCTTTCTTTCTTTACTTCTCGCTTTTCTTCCGTTGCTTTTCTTTCTCTACCCTCTATCCCTTTCCCCCTCTCACTGCCTTTCGTTATTTTCATTCCCCTTTCTGTACATCTCTTGCTTTCCCTCCCCTTCCCATCTTTATTTGCATCCTTTCCTTATCTCTCTATCTCTCTCCCGAGCTCTCCCTTTATCTATTGCCATACCTTATTCTGTCCTCCCTCTCTTCCTCTCCATTTCTCTTCCCCCATCTCTCCATCTCTCTCTTCTCTCTCTCCCTCCCTCTCTTCCTCTCCATCTCTCTTCCCATCCATCTTTCTCCCCATCTCTCACTTCTCTCTCCCTCCCTCTCTTCCTCTCCATTTCTCTTCCCATCCATCTCTCCCCATCTCTCCATCTCTCTCTTCTCTCTCCCTCCCTCTCTTCCTCTTCTCATCCATCTCTCTCCCCATCTCTCCATCTCTCTCTTCTCCCTCCCTCTCTTCCTCTCCACCTCTCTCCTCATCCATCTCTCTCCCCATCTCTCCATCTCTCCATCTCTCTCCTCATCCATCTCTCTCCCCATCTCTCCCTCCCTCTCGTGTCTTTATTGCAGCCCATTATTGCAGTGAGTGGCCATGTTGTTTCCATGCCACTGTTATTGTTTCTAGGAGCCATTACACTGTGATTACAGCGACCTCCCCTACACTCTTCAAGAATAGGCATACACTCTCACGCATGCACACATGCATTCACACACACACACGCACACGTACACACACACATGCACGCACGCACTCACACACACACACACACACACACACAGGCATGCACGCGCGCGCCACGCACACACACACACACCCAAACTCTCAGTCACTCACTCACTCACTCACACATCCATGCAAGCACACACGCATGCACACACACACAGACACACACACAAGCACACAAGCACGCACACAGTACGCACGCACGCACGCACGCACGCAGTACGCACACACACACAAACACACACACACACACACTACTCAAGACCAGCATGGGGGAATGAGTCAACCCCTGCACTTACCAAAGACACAGGAAGTGAGGAACAAAAAAGTGTGTGTGTGTGTGTGTGTGTGTGTGTGCGTGTGCGTGTGCGTGTGCGTGTGTGTGTGTGTGTGTGTGTGTGTGTGTGTGTGTGTGTGTGTGTGTGTGACAAAAGGGTTCTTCCCAGGAACTTGGTCCCCATTACATTGTATGTATTGGGTGGGACGGCCTTTCAGATGACTCTCTCCGCGGCCTGGCCAAAGCTATCAGTGGTCCTGCTGCCAATCAGTGTACTGGTGTGTGGTGACAATGACTTGAGTATACCTACTTCAGGAAGTCTGTGTGCAAGTGTCTGTAAGGCCTGTGCTGTATGTGGGGACTTGTAAGTGCTGCACAGTATGTGTGTCTAGGCACTTCCTCTGCACCAACTGTCACTGCAACATGGCCACTTGTAGAGTCGAACTATTAACGCCTTCGCTCAGAGCCTCTGCTGTAAACTTATTCTCACCAAAATTATAATGGTTAAATCTTTAAAAAAATATATGTTCCTCCAGACTCTTTGTGATATCGTACTACTGTAATGATAATTGATAATTCAGTGTTTTCATTGAAGGGTGAATAGGCCCGTCGACTTGGGACAGCAGTAAGAGGCTACTGAGGTTGGCGCTGGGAAGTCTGTTCAGTCACCGTCATAACAGTGACTAAATGCATTTGTCTTCCATTGCCTTCCTTCTTTTTCTTTCCCTTCCCTTTTTCTATTCTGTGCTACTTTTAGGAAGTATTTTAGGAAGTATCTAGTAACTGGCAAGACAGCACTTCTGTGTCTTTTCCAGCCTTTATTTTCCCTTCTTTTTTGTGTCCCTCTTTTGCTACATTTTATAAGTCACTATTTGTTCTAGTCTCTAAGTATAAGTGACGTTTTATTCATAGAATGTGCCAGGAGTGTTTCTCCGTTTTAAAAGACCCTTTCAGTAGTTCTACCATGGCGCTTGTTGGGGACTTAAGTCACAGGAGTAGTTGTGCTTCTCGCTTCTCACCTTGTCAATGTCACGCTTCCCCTCGCTAGTTAGCTTAGCTTTTTCTGACACATCTAGGCTACTGTTATGGCAGTTGAGTTTCGTACGGGGAACTGACTATGTGCTTATAGAAGCTTAGCATGCAGAGTTAAGAACAACTTTGGATTTTACTGTTTGTCAAACAGTTAACTTAGCTTCCTCAGACATTGCTGTTCCTGATGTGGCTGTGAAGTTTTCAGAAGAAGAGCA
>NC_085870.1:18211660-18216660 GCF_034702125.1 Engraulis encrasicolus
GGGACCAACTGGTGACGGTGGCTCATGAGGATAAGGCTGAAAGAGGCCAAAGCGGACCAGGGAACCAGGACATCTGGACACGGAGGTTGAAGGAGATGGGGTCGAAGGAGACGGAGGTTGAAGGAGATGGAGGTTGAAGGGGATGGAGGTGGGGCGTCTGTGCTGCTTACTCTGAGCAGCATAGAACGGAAACAGACAAAGAGTTTTAAAACCAAGGCATAGACATTCTATTGGCTGAAAGCTGAGGATAAGCGAGTGACGTGGCGGGAATCCCTGACCGGGAGCTGTGATTGGATAATTAAGGGCAGTGATGAGAGAGGTACCGTCTCATCTTCCTAGCAGAACTTAAAGGGGAACTCCACTTTTTTAACATTAAGGCCATTTTCTGAGTGGTCTGCAATGTTTTAGAGTCCCCCTCACCGTTTATTTCATGTTTGCTGCATTTGTTATTTGGCTTATTTGGATTTGATCTCAACCAGCTTTAGAATGGCCGTTTATGGGCACCTGCAACTCTGTTCTTAAAATCACCTTTAACATTTGTTTTCAAGAATATGCAACTCACCAAGTGTTCCGCAGTATTCACTGGTGTTCCTGAACAATTTTTGTAGCGAAATATGGCATCTGTGGTGTTTTATATGTGTTTTATGTAGCAATTTGTAAACTAAGTTTCACTTTCACTTTCTTTCACAAAATGGCAAATAAAAAATGACAGAAGCCATATTTCGCCTTGAAGCTTGTTGGGGACTGCTAGTGAACACCCCTAACCACTTTGTGAGCTGTAGACCTTCGAAAACAAATGTTTAAGGTGATTTTAAGAACAGAGTTGCAGGTGCCCATAGACGGCCATTCTAAAGCTGGTTGAGATAAAATCCAAATCAGCCAAATAACAGAGACTGAAGCAAACACGAAATAAACGGTGAGGGGGATTCTAAAACATTGCAGGCCACTCAGAAAATGGACTTAATGTTCAAAAAAGTGGAGCTCTCCTTTAACGCCACAGGCTTACATTTCTGCGCCGCTAATTATGAGGGGCCCCTTTAAGCTAAACGTGCCCGGGCCCTATTTCTCCCCCAGGCCAGCCCTGGTGGAGTGGAGCAGAGAGTGTGGAGTGGAGTGCAGCATGGTGGAGAAGAGAATCAGATTTTTTTTGGTTGGATAACAATGAAGACTTGACTTTGCATCTCTACTGAGACAGAGGAGCAGCATTTTGAGTGAACAGACAGCAGAATGGAAGACTGACAGACAGACTGACATTACATTACACTTAGCTGACACTTTTTTTTATCCAAAGCGACTAACAGTAATTTACTGTGTATTAGTTACAGTCCCTGCACTGTTTTCCCCAGGATTAGAAAAGTTTATGCTTACTGTTGCAAAAAAATGTTCAGCTGACAGGATTACTTTAGGTGTTATTATAGTAAATAACTCAGTTTGACATTGTATTTTCAAGTACAACTGACATCCTATACAGTTTCTTTGAGTGTGTAAATTGGAACACTATCTGCCATTATCACACTTTAGATGTCAATACCAAAGGTGGGGCAATCATGGAGTAGTGGATAAAGAGCAAGGCTTAAAACATGGAGGTACTAAAACAATTATGTCAACTGGACATTTTTGCAACATTGAGTACAACAGCATTTTTTTCTAATCCACAGTGATGTTGGGGAATAAAGTGCAGTAGCTTACTGGAAGTCGTACTTATTTAGCACTAGAAACATTCTACCAGGAGCTACTCAGTCTCTGACGGCGCAAAAGGAAAAGATGGCAAACGCCGGAGACGTTCAACTTCCTCAAACGTGACACTGATTGGTGCATGTGACGGGCCAATGAGATTACTTACCCGAGCTGAGTATGATTGATGTGAACTGTCTGTTGGAGTTACCCTCACCAGTCATCCCTCATCATTACGTCAATGTGTTCGTGCGTTCGTGATGGTGTTGATTGCTTAAGCACAATATCGCCCCCCAGTATAATTGTACAATAATATTCATTTGGGCCCATTACCAAGTCAGTGTCAATATCTTTGTGGAAGAGCCAATTACACAACCCTCCCTCCCTCCCTTCCTCCCTCCCTTCCGCTCCAAAGTTAGCTCAACAAATGAATCCACTGCGGAGGTGAAGAATTCCAATCAGCTAATTTGTGTAATTCAGATGTCTAATGACGGAGACTCTATTATAAGGGCAGATTAGCAGAGGCTAATGGAAGAAAAGAAAAAAAACAGAAGATGAAATTGTGGATAGATGAAATTGGAGCGATGTGGCAATCTGTTCTCTTCTCCCCTGTACTTTCTCATTCTCTCAAAAAATATTTTCACCACTCTCACCACGCTCTTTTCTCCCCGTCTCTCTCTCACACACACACAGAGACACTTGGTACACACACACACACACACACACACACACACACACACACACACACACACACACACACACACACACACACACACACACACACACAGACTCACACACATATTCTTGCTCTCGTGTTCTCCCTCTGGCACGGGGCCTAACATCTGCGCGCCGCTGTGTATGACACGCGGCGTGATAGGGGAAGATTGATGGCGCTAATGCTGCTGCTGCTAGCCATGCTAAACTAATATGGATGTGGGGCGCTGCTAACAGCTGCACTGCTGTGCCTGCTGCTAGCCTGTCACTCTGTGGCGAGGAGACACTCACTCTCGCTTTATGTGTAGCCTAGCCTAGCGCTCCCTCTCTTCACGTGTGGTGCTAGCCTATAACTCTCTCCTACTCTTTATTTCTTTTTCTTTCTATCTATCTATCTCTCTTTCTTTCTTTCTTTCTTTCTTTCTTTCTTTCTTTCTGTACAGCGCTCTTTATCTGTCTTGCTCTCTCTCTACCCTCCTCTCTGTCTGAAAACGGCACTCTCTATACCTTCTCTTCTCTCATCCTATTTGTCTCTTCCTTTAGTATTCTCTCTTTGGATCTCTCTCTCTCTCTCTCTCTCTCTCTCTCTCTCTCTCTCTCTCTCTCTCTCTCTCTCTCTCTCTCTCGCTCTCTGTGTCTCTGTGTCTCTCTGTCTTCCTCACTCACTTCCATTCACCAGATATCCTTCTAGCCTCATCATCTCTCTCTCTCTCTCTCTCTCTCTCTCTCTCTCTCTCTCTCTCTCTCTCTCTCTCTCTCTCTGTGGAACGGTCTTTTTCTCTACATGTTTCTCTCCATCCCCTTTCCTCACTTACTCATTCCCTCTGACACACGTGTTCAGAAGATTTGGTAGCCTATTTAAAAGCTTCACGTTCATTTCAATCTGTTACTGTAAATACACATGTGTACAGTATAGAGACAGACCGGACATAAATCAGGCAGACTGACTGACAAATACACTCACACAAGCACACACACACACACACACACACACACACACACACACACACACACACACACACACACACACACACACACACACACACACACACACACACACACACACACACAAGCACGCACATGCGCACATTCATGCACGCACACACGCACACACACACAAGCACGCACAGGCGCACACTCATACACACACACACACACACACACACACACACACACACTCACTCACTCACTCACTCACTCACTCACTCACTCACTCACTCACTCACTCACTCACTCACTCACAAATCATGGAGCACTGGAATAACCATATACAACGCTCTCTGCTCCGTGCACAGGCAACCATGGTTGAAGTGCCCTTGAATAAAGCAGCTTATCCCCAACTGTTCCCAGAGTCTGCACTCTGTGTGTGTGTTTATGTGTGCGTGTGCGTGCGTGCGTGCGTGCGCGTGTGTGTGTGTGTCACTGTGATTACTTACTGCATCCAAGAATGGGGTATGTTGAAAACAGAGGCCAACTTTCATTCTTCATGAAGGTGAGAAATAATATATGTCATGACACACTTTCTTTTTTTGTGACATGCCGGCATCATTTGTGGCTGCTTTCTAAATCTTAACATCAAGACTGTTGCAACCTTGTCTGTAAAAGGTTTGTCTGTCATACGGTGCTGTTCCTATTTTCCAAGTTATCGCCATAACCTCATACATGTAACCCTCAGTGTGGCATCATACCAAAATGTTGTTTTACTGACAGGTTACGGTAAGGTATGGTTTTGGTCAGGGCACAGCAGAGCGTTTAGCAACAGAAATTCGCAACGCCAACAGATATTTGCCGACACGGCGGGAAAAGGAAACCTCATCATGTGACAAAATTGCTTTCCCACGGCGTTGAGGGGCATGACTTAAGTTGAAAATGAATGGTGGGCGCTGTGGCGCAGCGTGCTAAGCCCCCCACATTTGGGCTTGCATGCCCACCCCCGGGGACCCCGGTTCGAGTCCGGCCGGGGTCATATCCCAATCCTCCCCTGTCTCTCTGTCCCATTCGCTTCCTGTCACCATGTTCGACTGTCCTGTCAAATAAAGGCATAAAAGCCCCTAAAAAATGTATTTGAAAAAACACGAACAACACAAAATGCACTTGCGTAAATTAAATACGCCTTTGCATGGTGGCAGTCTGCTCAGGGAATGCCACTCCAACAAAGAATTGTCCGAAAAACAGGGGGTCTCAGTATGTACAGAAATGCATATATTCACATATTCACACTCCTCCCTGAAATAAGTAGGTCTTTGCATGGTGACAGTCTGCTCAGGGAATGCCACTCCAACAAAGAATTGTCCGAAAAAGGTCATCCCATTTACTCCGTGCTCGTGTTCTGAGTGTCCATCTTGCTCTTTGTGTCCATGCTTCTGTCTCTTTGAAGCTAAACTAAAACACCAACAGCTTGATGGAATTAGCTCTCTAAATAAAGTTTTTTTAAAGTGCCAATGGTAAAATGGACTCGCTTTTGTCAAATGTAGCATGCGTTTCCTTTCTTGACATGCAGATGCACACGACACAGCACTCTCCACCACACACCCTCTCCCCCAATATCTGGACACACACCACTCCCCAAACACCCTTCCTACCATAACAGGATAGGAGAGCGTTAGGACTTG
>NC_085870.1:18223566-18226066 GCF_034702125.1 Engraulis encrasicolus
GGTGTGACCCTTGGTCCAAAGAGGGCAAGGGACAGGGACAGCAAGTGATGAATGGACATAACAATGTGTGTGTGTGTGTGTGTGTGTGTGTGTGTGTGTGTGTGTGTGTGTGTGTGTGTGTGTGTGTGTGTGTGTGTGTGTGTGTGTGTGCGTGTGCGTGTGCGTGTGCGTGTGCGTGCGTGCGTGCGTGCGTGTGTGTGTGTGCGCGCGCGAGTGTGCGTGCGCGTGTGCGTGTGGCGTCTGCATGTGTGTTTGTTGTAAGTGTGTGTTTTTATGTGCGGATGTTCTTGTGTGTCTGTGTGTGTGTCTGTGTGTGTGTGTGTGTGTGTGTGTGTGTGTGTGTGTGTGTGTGTGTGTGTGTGTGTGTGTGTGTGTGTGTGTGTGTGTGTGTGTGTGTGTGTGTGTGTGTGTGCGCGCGCGCACAAACACAAAAAGGAAAAGGAATGAGATCATTATCTCTTTCGTCACCTGTGGGCTCTCTCCTCTCCTCTCCTCTCCTCCACAGCTTCGGCTCTGTTTCTCCTATCTCTTTATCTGTTTGTCTGTCTGCCTCTGTATCTCTCCATCTCTTTGACTATTTGTCTGTGCCCTTTTCATTATCTGCGCATCTTGGGAGTCTCTCTCACTTCTCCCCATCTGTCTCTCTGTCTGTCTGTTTGTCTGCCTGTCTTTTATGACTGTGTTCTTTTGAACAGTTGCCATAACAAAGGAAAGGAAAAGAACAGAAAAGAAAAATAAGTTGGTATTGAACACCCACTCCATGCCACAAAGGCAGTGTGAGGGAAGATGCTGTTGAACTGATTAAAAGCAGTGGATGAAGACACTGAAACATATGCACGAAAGTGCTCATCACATGCACATACGTACTGTATATACACACAAAGACACAGACACAATGGGGCACCTAAGTCACGCCCTTCTACTTCCGATCCGTGGGGCTGGAGCTCTCAAAATTTTGAATGCGAGTTAATGGAGCGAGTCAAGCTAAATCCTCATCCCGTTTGGCATGTGCTCCGGATTTCACATATGATGACAGTGAATTTGAAAGGTTTGGATTGGCGTCTGTGAGAAAGGGGCTTCTCTACCCCCAACTCATGTCAGGACTGGCCCTCTCAAATAGCGGTTCAAAGAAGACGGAAACTTGGCAACTGAAAATATCGTGGATACGGGTGCGGATTTATTTACAGTGCGGAAGTGATACAAAAATATGATAAACAAAAAAACTGAATAAACGCAAAAGCAAACCGGCCTCAGTCAGGCAACTTAAATCTCAATTAACAGAAATACTTTCTAAATGCATAAACTTCCTTGCACTTACTTTCTTTCTAACACAGCCTCGCAGCAAGCGTGTGTCAACCTCACTCTCTCTCCCCAGAATGAGAAAGGCCTGCCCTTTTAAAGAGCTCACAATCTTCAAGTTACAGCTGATTGGTTAACCATCAACCAATAGGAAAATAAAGTTACAAAAAGTATTAAAAACACACTTTCAAATCCCCATACAAAATATCACAATATTCCCAAACCAACAATAACAATATTACAAAAGACATAAACAATAATGACATTCCTACATGCTTGCAATAACGAGATATAATAATATTTACTCAAAAACATCCACTTCCGGGTGCCAAACGTTCTCAACACTGCCAGATCAGTGTTTAAAAACGTTGGTTCCGAGAGGCTCTGGTTTCCCCCCGGACCCAATTGCTGACGCACCAGAATGTGAGTAGAGCGGAATGTTTGAATGTAGCGTGATGTTGTTGAAATGCGTGTGGATTTATGGAGCTAAGACAACGGGTACCGCGTTGCTTGCTAAGATGGTGAGTAAATGAATGTTTAAACAATGTTTACATGTGACTGTACGTGTGTGTCATCTCGCGCTAATCGCGGTAAAAGTAAACTTCTGAGGAATGAATGTTTGGAAGGCTACAGGTGCTGCGTGCGCATGCGCGTGTGTGTCAGTGTCTGAATGAAAGTGTCTGCGGGTGTCTGCGAGTGTAGGCGAGTGTAGGCGAGTGTAGGTAGGGCATGTAGTGGCGTTTCTGTGAAAAATGTCATTACCATGTAACTACCATCCCTCATTTTTCACAGCGTCGTAAGACCACTCATTTTCAGCACGCAAGAAACGTTATTTTAGCTTTTGTGCAAAACTGTGTTAGAGACTACACGTGCGCCTCGCATATCTGACGTGAACCGAGGCACAGCCAACCCTACCGCTGCACCGTGGCTTAAGTGGCTGCACATCGGACATGCGACGTCTGTTGTGTAGTCCAAATAATTACATATTTTTGCACACACACAACTCAAAAATCGCTTGCCAAGTGAAGTCAACAAGCACACCATTGGTTGTTATTAATTCTGAGGCACAGCATATGTGTGATCGACGGGGAAATGCGAGGTGGGTCGGAAAATAGCTTTGATCAGTCCATTACAGCCCAGTCAAAAGTTTTTGCGTTCCCAGCCCCACAAGCCGCCCGGAAGGGGTGGAAACTTAGGTGCC
>NC_085870.1:18231066-18233566 GCF_034702125.1 Engraulis encrasicolus
CACGCACACACATCCACACGCACACGCGCACACACACACACAATCACAAACACACACACGCACACGCACACGCGCGGGTGCGCGCATGCACAAATCCAAATGTCATAAACCTACTTTTATCAGAGTTGTGAATATGAGAAGACGTGATGAATAGACAGCCTGAAAATGAATTACTTCAACTAGTGCTTTGGCCTGCAGGCTATGTGTTTAATCTCTTCTTCTTTACCTTGCTTTCTTTGGTGGCTGTGACTATTTCTGTATATATTCTCTCTGTGACTAGCTGCCTGCAGCCCCCTTACAAACACAAACTCCGCAATCTAATTAAATACACTCACCTAACACAAGCCAATGTTTGCTCTGTGGCGAGATAGTTGACTCAGAGAGGCTTTGCCGTTCTTTTCTTTTATTTATTGCATGATATGAGAAATAAAAAGACTTCTTCAGAGTGAGACATCACAGCAAGAGTATAGAGAAAAAGACAAATAGAAAAAAAAGAAAAGGAAAAAAAAGAAGAAAGACAGAAAAAAAGGCGTCAGGTTTGAAGACTGCGAGGTGAGAGGAATTCTAAGAAGGATGGCGAGACAGCCGGGAGAGAGAGAGGCGAATTCTGAATGACAGTCGGAGCCAGTCACGTCAGTAGAATGGGGTATTGAGCTGTCTGGGACTTTTTTTTCCTTTTTTTTTGCTGTTTATCCATTCAGTACTGAGACAATCTTGGGAGGCACGGCAACAAAAACGTTCACTGGCTCTTTTTGCTTTTCAGCTTCATAGTCATTAGCATAACACAAGCACAGCAAGGGGCCTGTCAATCCTTTTTCCTTATATTTAAAAACAAAAAAATTATATCTCAACCCGTATCTACATACTGCAATACATAGCATGATGTGAAGTGTTTGTCTGTACAGTCGGGGTTTTATCTGGGTAAGTTATCAGGTGTTATGCATACCCTGTGTGTATGGGTGTTCATTCGTTTCAGTTCTTTTGCATCTTGTGCAGTGTACTTTGTTGTCGTTGCAATTAGCTGCCTTTGTTAGCATTGACAGGACATTTCTTTTCTCAGCCTTGCTTTGTCGGCTGCCATTGGAGTTGTGTTCAACTCTTTCCAAATTTTAGAAGCTCGAATTCTGTGTAATATTTCCTACAAAGGAATGCTTTTGTTTTTCTTTGTGTTTGTCTGTACACCTATGTGTGTCTCTGCACCTGTGGAGATGCAGGTGTGTAATTTGTCCCTCCGCGGTAAACACAATAGTTTCCAGGTGTTTGTTCCCGGGCGTTGGCATTGTATTTAAAGAAGATGTTCAAGTGAGTTCCAGGTTTCTTCAAAGTCCTTTGTATGCAAAAATGTATAGCTTTATACAATAGTTAGATCCGGTCAATTTATTTTGCGATATCTGATTGGATGAGACGCGTTCTACTGGCATTCTACGCGTCGGTAAGGAGGATGATGTCTAGGTGGACATCATCCCCGGAGACTCATCACACCTAATAATCACTCCGCCGTGGATAGAATGTAACCATGCCGCGCATTTTGAACTTACCATCATTCTATCTCATAGTCTACTGTGGAGAGAGTGAATGTAACCAGGGCCGCATAGTTTGAACTCGCCATCATTCTATTCCATTGTTCTATGCTGGACTAAGTTGGGCGCACGCACACCCGCATGACAGAGACGCGTATCCCAGTTGGTAGCTGGATTCTGGCAGAGAGGAAAGAAGTTATCTGATTCTAGTGCAGTTGTCTGGGCAGTTGGCACACCTCTGCGGCCGCTATTTCGTAGTCTTTTGAAGGCAATCTAACACATGTAGCCTACTTTAAATATCTATTCATACACGGAAGATAGTTTCAAACGGGAGATATGCGGAACAGCAGCAATCATTTTCTATGGTTCTAGTAGACTTAAAAGACAACCTGATTGACCCTACTGTGGCTTAATGGTAGGGCACAAGTTTGTTATGTGGCCGCCCCGGGTTCGATTCCGGCTCGGGCCCTTTGCCGACCCTTCCCCATCTCTCCCTCCCAAACATTTCCTGTCTCTCTCTCACACTGTCCAGTCACAAATAAAGTCTCAAAGACCAAAAAAATATATATTTTTTTTTAAAAAGACAACCTGATCTTTCTGCTTTTCTTGGTCATTAATTCTGATGCTGTTTCAATATACAATTGATTTTAGTAGTTGTTAATTAGTGAAGATTTAAAAATTCATGCTGCAAGTTTATGATGCATACTAGGGGCCCTTCTGCTAGCTCCTGAGCCCAAAAGGCAATTTGCTACCTCAGGCCGTAGATAATTGTGTGTGTGTGTGTGTGTGTGTGTGTGTGTGTGTGTGTGTGTGTGTGTGTGTGTGTGTGTGTGTGTGTGTGTGTGTGTGTGTGTGTGTGTGTGTGTGTGTGTGTGTGTGTGTGTGTGTGTGTGTGTGTGTTTGTGTGTGTGTGTGTGTGTGTGTGTGTTTGTGTGTGTGTGTGTGTGTGTGTGAGAGAGAGAGAGAGAGAGAGAGATAGA
>NC_085870.1:18241066-18248566 GCF_034702125.1 Engraulis encrasicolus
GTCCTCCTCCTCCTCCTCCTCCTCCTCCTCCACCTCTTCCCAGGCCCGTTTCAAGGTATTTGGGGCCCCTGGGCAAAGAGGGACTTGGTGCCCCTTTTTTCTCTTCAAATTATGGGGAGGGGGTTGTTTCAAGAGGGGGTCTGATAGCAGTACCATTGCAAATTTTTGTTTTTGAATTTAGGGATGTTTTGCCTCACTCACAGAGAGAGTTGTCATTGGTGTCATTTGAATACAAGCACATAACCAGTCCTTACCAACCAGGGCCCTAATTCAGCTGGGGGCCCTAGGCAATTGCCCAATTTGCTTGCCTGGTTGTGACAGGTCTGCCTCTTCCTCTTCTTCCTCATACGGCGACATGTTAGAGAGTTTGTTGTCAACCCGCTCCTCCTCCTCCTCCTCCTCCTCTTCCTCTTCCTCGTGGGGACGTGCTAGTCATTCATCAGAAGGCAAAGCAGCCGCTACGAAACACAGCCTGCTCGCTCGCTCGCTGATGCAATGACATCCAAAGCACAGCTCTGGGAGGCATGAAGGAATATTCTAGAATGTCTTCTGTGGAATTGTGAAGAGTCTGTTGTACGGTAGGTTCCCTGTGGCCCTCTTTCTTCCTCCCTCTCTCTCTCTCTTTTTTACCTCAACTCCTCTTCTCTCTCTCTCTCTCTCTCTCTCTCTCTATCTCTAGATTCCTTGTGGCCCTCTTTCTTCCTCACTCTCTCCTTCTCTTTTTTCCTCTTCTCTCTCTCTCTCTCTCTCTCTCTCTCTCTCTCTCTCTCTCTCTCTCAATTCCTTGTGGCCCTCTTTCTTCCTCACTCTCTCCTTCTCTTTCTTCCTCAACTCTCTCTCTCTTCCTCTCTCTCTCTCTCTCTCTCTCTCTCTCTCTCTCTCTCTCTCTCTCTCTCTCTCTCTCTCTCTCTCTCTCTCTCTCTCTCTCTCTCTCCCACTCATCCGCCCGTCCGCCCACCCACCAATCATCTAGTCTCTGCTCACATATATACTACCCTCGGTGCACTACTGCTGAGAAGCCGTTGACTAGTTCGCTCTCCAGCACAGCGCTTGTATATCACAGCCATTTATACTGAGAGAGGAAGGAGGGGGGCAAAGACAAGAGAAATGGCTGACATATATCTGGAGAAATATGTCGTATCTTGGGTGATGTAAAGGGTTATGGCCACGGTGTTTGGTGCAGAGGCCTATGCATTATGGCTCCGAGGCTCAGTGACCAGGGATGCTGACAACCTTTCCCAGGCCAAGGACAGTCTTTTGAGATGCCCCCCACCCCAGTGCATACAATGGGGGCTGCTGACAGCTTACTGGGCTTGGGACAAATCCATCCCCCACCATTCAATATATATACAATGTAATGGGGACCCAATGTAGGCTCCGCTTTTCCCTTGGCCCTGGACAACTCACACATTTGCTCCGCCATGTCAGCTTCCCTGCATGCAGTGTCATGAGGACCCAATTCTGGGGGGGCCCTCACCCTGGGCCCGGGGCAACAGACCTCTTATCCCACCCGTCGGCTTCTTTGCTCAGTGGAACTGGCGATGGAAGATGGAATGGTGGTAGTGATGGTGGTGATGGTGGTGGTGGTGGTGGTGGTGGTGGTGGTGGAGGTGGAGGCTACTGCTGCAGTGCACTGCAGTGCTGTAAATGGGTCAGCGTTTACGAGAATGCTCCCTCAGCGCCGTGACCGAGACCACGACCGCGACCTCCCGCCCCCAAAGGCCATCCCATCATGCATGGTGATGTACAAGGACATGACATATGAGGCTAAGTGTGTGGCAAGATGTACTATACTACTGCATCATGTCTTGGTATGGATGTGCTGCCACTGCATAAATACATGTAGGCCTATGTTTTATTACACATGTATATGTCAGATACAGCAAATAGATAGATAGATAGATAGATAGATAGATAGATAGATAGATAGATAGATAGATAGATAGATAGATAGATAGATAGATAGATGGATGGATAGATAGATAGATAGATAGATAGATAGATAGATAGATAGATAGATAGATAGATAGATAGATAGATAGATAGATAGATAGATAGATAGATAGATAGATAGATAGATAGATAGATAGATAGATAGATTTGTATGTATGAGCAATACATACTTGTATGAGCAATGGTAACAGTAAAAGTTTTTTTCTTTTTATGTATTGGTAAATAGATATAGATAGTTTGTCAATGCATCCTACCGTACTGTACATGTGACACAAAAGGAGTGATAAAACATGTTATGAATGAATTATCACTTCCGTACCAACTCTAATAAAGCAACAGACGAACACTTTAGCATCTGCGGTGTGCGGTGCGCTCACAGCGAGAGGTATGTCTGTAGTTGCAGCTCCTCTGGCTTCAAACACGACGCACAGCTTGAGAGTACAGGCCATGTGGGAACCACCGCGTAGCTCGCTCTGCTAGTACACATATATGTATTCAGCTGCATTCAAGTATTCAAGACTTGTAGCTTTGCTTCATAGGGGTTCATGTATAGTGCAAGACTGCAGTGCAAGTGTGACTTGTCATGACGGCTGGCGCTTTTGAAGACTACCGCGATGGCATTCACTTTGAGGAGCTACGGTGCTGTAGGCCTGTGAGATTATCTGGGTTGTCATCAGTGCCACTCACAGCTTTGGCTGGGCCCAGGACAAAGTCATCTGAAAGGGGCCCCAAACCCACTACATTAATTGTAATGAGGGGCCAATTATGCCCCCCCATATCCCTGGGCCCGGGACAACTGACCCCTTTGTCCCCCCTTGTTGGCTTCCCTGGTTATCGTCATCAAGACCCACCGCAGCAGAAGCATGCAGGGCCACTGACTGCTTTGGCCGGGACCAGGACTGAAAGCCGACCCACCCAGTCACCCACTCAGTACACACGATCAGGCCCCCTGACAGGGGGGACAAAGGGGTATATGCTGTCCCAGGCCCAGAGAGATAGGGGGCCCAGAATTGGGTCCCAATTACGTTGTATGTACTGGGTAGGGGGGCCTTTCAGATGCCTTTGTCTCAGGCCCCTGTAACCAGGACTTAATTCAGGGCCCGCTCTCTCCCTGGGCCTGGGACAGCTGACCCCTTTGTCCCCATTCCTGTCGGCTTCCTGGGGACTCGGCTGCCTTGCATACGTATGAGTATTCTTTAAACATAATTCATCTGAGGGTGTGTGCCTAAATAAAATAAAATAAAATTAAAAAGTTTCAAAAGTGTTTTATTTTTCCTTTTAATCGCATCCAAAAGACGTCAGCAAGATCTCGCCCAGGCCCCATGTGGTGAAAGATTCATGGAGGCTGAGGCTCTCATGTTAGAGATTCCTTTTGAGCTTGAGCTTGTGTGCAGTGTGTGTGTGTGTGTGTGTGTGTGTGTGTGTGTGTGTGTGTGTGTGTCTGTGTGTGTGTGTGTGTGTCTGTGTGTGTGCATGTGTGCAGGTGTGTAAGCACGAGCTTGTGTGCAGTGTGTGTGTGTGTGTATATGTGTGTGTGTGCGTGCATGTGTGCGTGTGTGTGTGTGCATGTATATGTGTGTGTGTGCGTGTGTAAGTGTGTGTGTATGTCTGTATGTGTGTGTGTGTGCATATATGTGTGTGTTTCCGTGTGCATACTGTAGCTGCTGACAGTTCTGTGGTAAACAAGATGGCTGCAGGGGAGCTGTGTATCCCAAGGACAAGGACACCCTGCTGAGTTCACACCCACCACCTTTATCTACACACTACAGCACAGTTTCTAGTGTTCATTCAACACTTAGAGTGAAGTACCCACTAAAAGAGTGTTAAATTTGACTCTGTAAGACTTAGGTCAACACTGTAACATTTACTGTGCTAGAGAGGGGGTTGATGAGGAGCATGAAACAACAGGAGCTAGAGGTGGGTAGTGTGAGAGACAGATAGACTATAAAGAGTGAATGAGAGAAAGGAGAAAGAAATGAAAGGAGAGAGGGGGAAATATAAGAAAGTCCAGAGGAAAGAGAAAAGAGAAAGAGAGGAGAGAAACATAGAAATATATACAGTAGGCCTATATATATATTTTCAAACATTTCTTTATTGAAGTTTTTTTTATTTAGCAGAACATCACAACCCACACCCACTCCAAACCAATAATAAATAATTATAATACATCCAAATTTGTATAGCGCTTTTCTAAATACCCAAAGACGCTTTACAGAACAGGCACACACACAAATAACAAAACACAAACAACAACAAAAAAGCAAAAACAAAACACATAATAATCATACACAGAATATACAGTGTATATACTGTAAGTGCTTGAAGAGAGAGCCAAGAATATAGTGTGTGAAAGAACGCTGCTGCTGTGTTCTTAATGTAGCCCTACATTATGCTCTCAATTTACAGCCCATTTGACAGTAACAAAAATTTCCATCTTCAAGCGTTCTCCTGTGCAACATTGATTAAGCACAAGGCGTTATCTCACGCTGCATACTTGATGAGAGCAGGCAGGGGGGTGAGATAGATGTGTGTGTGTGTGTGTTTCCGTGTGTGTGTGTGTGTGTGTGTGTGTGTGTGTGTGTGTGTGTGTGTGTGTGTGTGTGTGTGTTTGTGTGTGTGTGTGTGTGTTTCCGTGTGTGTGTGTGTGTGTGTGTGTGTGTGTGTGTGTGTGTGTGTGTGTGTGTGTGTGTGTGTGTGTGTGTGTGTGTGTGTGTGTTTCCGTGTGTGTGTGTGTGTGTGTGTGTGTGTGTGTGTGTGTGTGTGTGTGTGTGTGTGTGTGTGTGTGTGTGTGTGTGTGTGTGTGTGTGTGTGTGTGCGTGCTTACGAGCATGCAAGCTTGTGCATGTGTGCTTGTGTGTGAGTGTATTCTTTGATTTCCTGTTTGTTTTTTACGATAAATCTCTTCATTTTCAACTCTAAGGAATTCATATTTCAACAGATGAAACGTGAAAGAATTCTCAGTGAAGAGAGAGAGAGAGAGAGAGAGAGAGAGAGAGAGAGAGAGAGAGAGAGAGAGAGAGAGAGAGAGAGAGAGAGAGAAAGTACTGTAAGTAAGCAATGCAATTGGCTAGGTATAAGACAGCATCATATGCATGGATGGCCAAGACACCAGTATATCTGTTTTTCTAACTGTTGTTGTTTTTGGGGTGGTGTGGAGGCGGAGGGTGTGGGCAGTGGTGGGTGGGAATATAAATATTGCATGAATGAATAAATGGATTTGGAGAGAGAGAGAGAGAGAGAAACACAAAGAAAGGAGGAGAGAAGAGAGTTTGGGCCTCTGCCACGCGGTAAATGCCTGAACACGAGAGAGACAGAGAAATGGGGGAGAGAGAGAGAGAGAGAGAGAGAGAGAGAGAGAGAGAGAGAGAGAGAGAGAGAGAGAGAAATGGGGAGCGATAGAGAGATGGGGAGAGAGAGTAAAAGAGATATAGATGGAGGATGGAGGGGGGCAAGGATGGGGGTTTCCATGGCAACGCATGTCTGGCGAAGGCTTCCTCGTCTTTAGCGACGCTTTGAAGGCGCACGAGGCGCTGACCCAGAAACGATGGCGCGACGAGAGAGAGAAAAAGAGAGAGAGAGAGAGAGAGGGAGAGAGGGATAGAGAGGGATATAAAGAGAGAGAGAGAGAGAGAGAGAGAGAGAGAGAGAGAGAGAGAGAGAGAGAGAGAGAGAGAGAGATGGGGAAATGGAGCGCGAGGGATCCTGCAGACCTGGTCAATATGGCTCTGACCGCACACAGACCCGAGAGATGGAGAGAAGGAGGCGACCGTACCAACCAAATCATACCACGCCACACCGCACCCCACTGCCGCACACAGACCCGAGAGAGAGAGAGAGAGAGAGTGGCAACTGTAGTCCAACCAAAACCACGCCACACCGCACAGCACACAGCATCCTAGTGTACCATTAAACTCTACCTTCCTGTGGGAGTGTCCCTGTGTGCCATCACAAATGAAAGGTGAGCGACCATATGAGACCATGGCACACTGCACCCCAAGCCACTCTACCACAGCATACCACACCAGACCAGACCACATCACAGCACACCACATCCCACTCTACTCTACCACTACTCTACTCTACTCTACTCTACTCTACTCTACTCTACTCTTCCTAGACAGCTGCAGCAGCATCCCTCTCCAGGGGCGCCGCCAGAAATGTTGGGCCCCATGAAGCATGCTTGGGCTCCCTTAAGTGCCCCTGTCAGTGCTTGGGCCCTTAGAATCTGTAACACCTTTCCCCCCTAGCGGCACCCATGTCCCTCTCTGCCATCACAAAGACAGGGTGGCTGACCATATAAGACCATGGCACACCCCACCCCGCTGCACCATCCCCTACACTACTCTACTCTACCAAAGATTTTCTTCATTCTCCCTTTAAAATGTCTCTGACTCTACTACCCTACTCTATGCTATACTATACTTTACCCTCACTAGACAAGTGGGAGCCATGTAAGGTTTGGAGTGGGGAGTCTGCGCACTTAAAATCCTTTTTTCGTTCTTTTTTCGCAGCATTACGTTTCGACCATTGTCTTCATATGTTTCAACCATTGTTCGGTCAGTTGCTCAAGGGCACTCAGCTATGGATGGTGTCGGTGAGGGTGGGATTTGAACCTGCAACCCTCTGATCTGGAGACCAACCATTGAGCCATGACTGCCCACTGTACCATCCTACTCTACTTTACCCTAGGCAGCTGTTGGGAGCATCTCTATGTGTCATCACAAATACGGGGCTACGGACCGTATTATGCTATACACCACACCCTAAGTCACTCCACCACAACATGCTACGCTACTCTACCCACTGTATTCAACTGAAAGTGAAAGTGAAAGCCCATTGGGAAACTCCAACTCCCATTGTCATTGTGACACAGCACTCCACAGCACACTGCACACAACGAAATTGCATTTTATGCCTCACCCGTGCAAGGGGGCAGCCCTCAGTGGCGCCCCATGGGGAGCAGTGCGGTGGGACAGTACCATGCTCAGGGTACCTCAGTCATGGAGGAGGACGGGGGAGAGCACTGGTTGATTACTCCCCCCACCAACCTGGCGGGTCGGGAGTCGAACCGGCAACCTCTGGGATGCAAGTCTGACGCCCTAACCGCTCACCCATGGACTGCATCCATCTATGGCATCACAGTCTAATACTAACACTACACACCATACATCTTTCTTCTCTTATTTTTCCCTTTCTGTCTTCAGTTTGTTTGGAGTCCAAGGCTCCTCCAGTGGTTATGAATTAAGATCATGTCCAGGGCCGGATTAAGATGACCTGGGGCCTCTAGGCTACAGGTTTCTGTGGGGCCCCCTGGAGGGCAAATTTCCCTACAATTTTAAATAGACAGTGTCACAATTTTGAGTAAGGAATTAAGGATAACATGTCTACCAACTGTATTTTACATGACAGATGATTTTTTTACCATATCAATCTTGTCACAATTCTGTACATTTTCACTTTTGGCCTATCAGGGAGCCCCTGGTAGGTGGGGGCCCCTAGGCTGCAGCCATATCTAGCCTGTGCGCTGATCCGGCACTGACCATGTCA
>NC_085870.1:18251066-18253566 GCF_034702125.1 Engraulis encrasicolus
CACACGCATCCACGCAGGCACACAGGCACACAGGCACGAACGCAGGCACAGACACAGACACAGACACAGACACAGACACACACACACACACACACACACACACACACACACACACACACACACACACACACACACACACGTTCCATGCCTGCACCGGACCTTGACCAATGGGCCCCTGCAGAGAGACAGACACAGACAGAGAGAGAGAGAGAGAGAGAGAGAGAGAGAGAGAGAGAGAGAGAGAGAGAGAGAGAGAGAGAGAGAGAGAGAGAGAGAGAGAGAGAGAGAGAGAGAGAGAGAGAGAGAGAGAGAGAGAGAGAGAGAGAGAAAATAAAGAAACAAGGGAAAGGTGAACGGACAAACAGACAAAGACAGACAGCGGGGGATGGGTAGAGAGGAGAGAAGGCTGGTGGTGGAGAAATAATTGGGAAATCGGTGTAGAGGAGAGCTGTTGGAGGAGAGAGAGAGGGTGAGACTGTTGGAGGGAATGATTGAGCTAGAGAGAGTGGCATTGTGGAGGGGAGGACAGGACACTAGAAACAGGTAGAAAGAAGGGTAACACTTCATTTTAACGGGGCTTTAATTACAGTGTACTAACTCATTAGGTACAGTCGCATAACTCGTGTTATAACATGTGAGTACAACTGTAGTACATGTTATTACATCATGCCCACAACGTGTTTTTTTGTGTATTTGGGCCTCAGTCCTTTGCCTCCCTGGAAGAATTAATGATGTTGGCAAAGTATCATACAACCACTTCATAGTACATTATGGTCATTATTGCCATCCTGGTATGCAGATACATAAAACATATGATGTAATAACATGTAACCTACTTCAGTTGTACTTACCTAATGAGTATACTATAAATAAAGCCCAGTTAAAATAAAGTGTTACCGAAAGTAGATTAGATTGTGGGGGGAAAGAGAAGAAAACAGAATATGGAAGAGAAAGAAAGCTAGAGATTGAGAGAGAGGGACAGATAGAGGAAAGATATGATGGAGAGAGAGAGAGAGAGAGAGAGAGAGAGAGAGAGAGAGAGAGAGAGAAAGGTAGAGAAAGACAGAGAGAGATACAAGATACGTGGAGAGATTTATATATAACCTAAGAGAGAGAGAGAGAGATAAAGAGTGATAAAAATAGAGAGAGAGAGAGAGATGTGTGGAGAGATTTACGTATGTATAAAGAGAGAGATGAAGGGGTGGAGAGCCTTGTGAAGCAGAGCAGTGAACTGGACTCTATTAGGGAGTAATGAGGGGAGCAGCTGCGTGTCCGGCACGGCCTCTGGACAGACTCGTGTCGGGACGGCAGGAACAGCGGTTCAAGATGTCGCCAAGAGGCTCTGCCATGACCACAAGGAGCTTTATGGGATCCTTTTGTGTGTGTGTGTGTGTGTGTGTGTGTGTGTGTGTGTGTGTGTGTGTGTGTGTGTGTGTGTGTGTGTGTGTGTGTGTGTGTGTGTGTGTGTGTGTGTGTGTGTGTGTGTGTGTGTGTGTGTGTGTGTGTGTGTGTGTGTGTACGAGTGTGTGTGTGTGTGTGAGAGAGAGAGAGAGAGAGAGAGAGGGGTGTGTGTGTGTGTGTGTGTGTGTGTGTGTGTGTGTGTGTGTGTGTGTGTGTGTGTGTGTGTGTGTGTGTGTGTGTGTGTGTGTGTGTGTGTGTGTGTGTGTGTGTGTGTTTCTCATAAACGTCCCATAACCCACTCCACATCACCTTCTCTCTCCTCCCCTAAGCCTCTTTGCCTCCATCTGCGTCCACCTTTGAGAGGTCGTGCCTCATACAATTCCAATAACCCACTCCATATCCCTTCTTTCTTCTCTGCTCTCCTCTCCTCTCCAGCTGGGTGCACCGTTCAGAAGGTATTTAACATGTGGACCGCATAGAAAGACAAAACTAGGAGGGGAAAGATAGGCATGGCAGCTATTGGGTGAAGTCATCTGTGTCTGTGTCTGAGTAAAACGTGGCAGGCATTTTTACATTGTGGATTCATACCTGTCTCATCGATCTGGCTCCTTCTACTGCTGTTTGTTCCAACCAATTCACTGAATTATGAAGTTTATCCCCAATTAATTAATATTTTGATATCAATTACAATTAATAAAGCCCACCTGTCTTGAGCGCAAATTCAAAAGAATTGCTATCAAATGACTTTTACTTAACCTGTCCAGTTTGTCTACATCTGGTCTACATTTGGTCAACGGTCAAGAAAAAAACAAAACCTGCCATAATTTCCCTCAAAACATAACTTCACTGAGTAATTGGTCTACAGCAGTGTTTCCCAACCTTTTTTGTCCTGCGTACCCCCTAAGCCTTTTTGTCATATGATGAGTACCCCCTTCTCACTGATCCTCTATCCCAATGTGACTAAACTCCGTAAATTTGTTATGATTACACTTTTCCACATACCCCCTAAGGTGGGCTCGCGTACCCCTAGTGGTACAAGTACCCCTGGTTGGGAAACACTGGTTTACAGTAGTAGAGCAATACCTGATTATACGTTGGC
>NC_085870.1:18263566-18276066 GCF_034702125.1 Engraulis encrasicolus
AGAGAGAGAGAGAGAGAGAGAGAGAGAGAGAGAGAGAGAGAGAGAGAGAGAGAGAGAGCAAGAGAGCGAGAGGACGATAGCTATGGTGGTAGGGGGTTAGAGAGGTCATCCGGGGCTAACTGGGAATTGAGGGGGCATTACGGGTCATCTCCACTTCCCACATTGCCATGCGGTGCAGTCAGCCATTCTAGGGTGTCATAGGAATTACAAGCATCTCACTCAACCTGTTAGAGGATAGGGGGAGGGCAGAAAATGGCCCTTTTCATAGGTGGATGAGGTGGTTGTGCTCATGCACCTGTCCCTTATTTGCCCTACTGGACAAAAAAAAATGCTTTTTCGAAAGTTTGTTGTTACAATGTACTGCCATGATAATCTAAAAATGCTTCATGATCAAAAGCATGACACAAAATACCCCAAAAAAACCCGGTTGGAAGTTCCCCCCCTATTCAGCACCGGCCCCCCAAAATGTCTGTGCACGCCACTGGTCCCTTTCTATGGCTCCAGTACCAAGCAGTAGATGGCACCAGGGCTGTTGGTCGCTTGGACAGGCCTGGGACAAAATCATCTGAAATGGCCCCCCTCTCGCTACATACAATGTGCTATGTAATGAAGTTCCAGTTCTACTGTACCTTTTCCCTGGGCCCTGGACTACTGATCTGTTTGGTCCTTCACCTTTTCACGTCATCGGGCCTGTGTGGCATATCAGAAATACTTCAGGCCTTATTCTGAATATTTACTTTACACGAGTGCAAGTTCGTGACTAGAAAGCGCCTTGGGGGGGTGAGGAGAGAAAAAGGCTTTAGGAGAGGCTTATAAATGTTACATCCACACCCTGCCCACCAGGGCCGGTCCTAGGCAATTTGGTGCCCTAGGCGAGCACAGATCTTTCCTTTTTGTGGAATTTGACATTGGCATCTGTAAACATGGTGTCATACGCATCTGATCGAGCACAGCTGATCTAGTGCCATGTATATACACTGAGTGCCCATTGAATGTGAAGATTAATGCTTTATTTAGCTTAATATTGTAATTCTGTGGGCCTTGGTGCCCCCCAGGACATTTGGCGCCCTAGGCGACTGCCTAATCTGCCTATGCCTAGCGCCGTACCTGCCGCCCACCATATACTCACAGTCAAATATAACGACACAGATGACCTTTACAGCCGCAGAGACAGCCTTTGGTATGCCACACAAATATAGAATTTTTCTTTTTTCATATCTGGAAAATATTTAACAACTTGAAAAGGTCATATTAATCATATGCACAGGCTAACTTTTTCAATTAATCCAACAATGTCTGCTGAATTTAATTTCTATCATTTTTGCACTCCTACCTTAGGCCAAAATTAATTAGGTCTAAACTGAAAGCAAATTATGGATAAGCTAATTAATTCTTGGCTAGCGTCTTTAAATATGTTAGTGAGGAGACTTAATTTATTACATTAACGGTGGGATTTTTCTAACTTTAGTCTCTCCCGATTAGATTTCACAGACATATTCAAATAAGACCTGTTCACACCGATAGTTAATACTCGTTATGAATAAGGATAGAGGATCTAGGTGATGACCTTGCCGGTCGCTACCAGCGCGCTCCGGATTTAAAACATGGCTGTTCATCTATAATACAATTTTAATGAGCTCCAGGTGCGTTATCATACACGGCGATGGCTGACAAAAACACAATGGATGTCTTGTCGTTTCATTAACGACGGCGGTTCACGGTAATTTTCGTGTCACAGGGCAGATGTCATATTTGTGAATGGCCAACGCATCGGGGGCCACAGGCTCTGGGAGCTGTCATTAGGCCGCTGACAGGCTAATTAAGAGGGGAATCGGCGCTCAAAAATCATTACGGTTCCGTTCCCCCACCACCCCCCATTTCCTGCCAAAGACCCGTTTCTGAATTAACGACTCAGGACCAAAGGTGGAACCCGAGATAGCATCCGCTTCCGTGGACGCCTCAGGCGGACTGAGACAACGGATTGTGGATTTGGGCCAAAAAAAGAACAGAAATATCACAATATGGCTGCTGTCGTCATCCTTGCATGGTTTATATGGGAGGTTAACTTAACAGAGCACTGGCATATTTCTTTCACTGGCCTGATATAGGCAACAATAGTTCCCTCAAGGAACCATGTGCCTTAGAGGTTTCAAATCCAGTTCTCTTGCCACTGTGGAAGACGGTTAAGTTTGTTAGAAAAAGTTGGGGTTTTCTTTTAAAGATGAATTTATTTTCTTTTTTTTTGTCTTTTTTTGACTAATTGATGACAGGATAGTATGAGAGATGGACAGGAAGATGTGGGGAGGAAGATGTGGTGGGGTCGGAAAATGACCCTGGGGCAGGAATCGAACCCGGGCTGGCCGCATGGCAGACGAGCGTCCCACTGATTGGCCACGGTAGGGCCTGAATTTTTTTTTTTTTTAAAGTGAAGTTTTGAATAAGGGCCTTCTTAAAACCATACCACATGGGTAGCCTGAGTGTACCATAGCGACATTTGGACAAGAAGATGGTCCAAAAATATTACTATTTTCAAGTTCAGAACATTGTCAAGTCAAGTCAAGTCAAGTTTATTGTCAATTTCTTTACATGCACTGGTCATACAAAGAATTTGAAATTGCGTTTCTTGCTCTCCCATGCAGACATAGACTAATCTAGGTAAGGACATAGACAGTATAGACATAGACAGTACTCATACATGGACATAGACAGTATGGACGTAGACATTGCTCATACAGACATTTAAAGTGCAAGACTGGACAACAGAAGACTTGTAGAGAACATACATTAAGAGGAGGTATTTTGTTGTGCTTTTTCTAAAAGTCCTTTATAGCGTTCTGACATAGTAATAGTAGCATTTGAAGAAATAAATAATTAAAAATGTTTTACACCAGCAGCAGTATGTGTGTGTGTGTGTGTGTGTTTGTATGTGTTTTGTGTGCGTGTGTGTGTGTGTGTGTGTGTGTGTGTGTGTGTTTAGTGCAGGTAGAAAGTTCGGTGTGCGTCTGTGTGTGTGTACCTGTGTATGTGTGTGTGTGTGTGTGTGTGTGTGTGTGTATGTGTGTGAGTATGAGTTGTGTGTCAGTGTGTGTATGTTTGGGTTTAGTGCAGAAAGTGCAGTGTGCTTGTGTGTGTGTGTGTGTGTGTGTGTGTGTGTGTGTGTGTGTGTGTGTGTGTGTGTGTGTGTGTGTGTGTGTGTGTGTGTGTGTGTGTGTGTGTGCATGTGTATGTTTTGAGTTAGTGCAGGTTGAAAGTTCAGTCACAGATGTAGTAGTGCAGGTGGAATGTTCAGTCGCAGATATGGTGGTGGGGATGAGGGGGGGGAGCGTTGTCAGTGGCCTGGCTGGCTAGAGGCTGACAGTGAAGGGAGAGTGGGTTGAGTGTTCAGTATCTTGATTGCTTGATGCATCGTGCTGCTTGCAAGCCTGGTGGTACGGGAACGGAGGCGCCTGTACCTCTTTCCAGAGGGCAGGAGGCTGAACAGTTTGTGTGCAGGGTGGCTTGTGTCTTTGATGATCATCAGTGCTTTTCGGGTGAGGCGTGCGGTGTAAATGTCCTGCAGGGAGGGGAGTGGTACTCCAATGATCTTCTTCACTGTGTTCACAACACGCTGGAGTGTCTTCCTGTTTTTCTCTGTGCAGCTTCCTCCCCACACTGTGATGCAGCTGGACACGACGCTCTCTATGGTTCCTCTGTAGAATGTTGTCATGATGGAGGGTGTAGCACTTGCCTTCTTTAGTTTGCGCAAGAAGTAGAGACGCTGATGGGCCTTCTTCGCCAGTGATGTAGTGTTGGTGGTCCAAGAGAGGTCGTCGCTGATGTGCACTCCAAGGAACTTGGTGCTGCTCACTCTCTCCACAGCATCACCGTCGATGGTCAGTGGTGGCAGTTGTTTTTGGACCCTCTGAAAGTTGACAACAATCTCCTTGGTCTTGTTGACATTCAGCAGGAGGTTGTTGTCTTTGCACCATCTGGCCAGCAGGTCTACTTCTTCTCTGTAGTGGGTCTCATCGCCCTTAGTGATGAGGCCCACCAGTGTTGTATCATCCGCAAACTTCACTAGATGGTTAGTGCTGTGGGTCGTTGTGCAGTCATGTGTCAGCAGCGTGAACAGCAGGGGGCTGAGAACACAACCTTGCGGAGCCCCCGTGCCCAGAACCCTTTGCTTTCCTTTGAGATACTGCAAATAAAAGTACTTTATCTACTCCACACCTCTTTATGCCACCCACTCAAGCAGCCAGCTGTTTTAAACATGTCTAATATCTGCCTATAGGTTTTCATGATGTAATGCACTCTCCCCATAGCATCAGCTCTGCTATGAAATATTCATTACCTGGAGCCCTTGTCCTTGTCAGCAGAGCTCCCCCTACTCCTCCAATCCTGCTACATGCCTGGCATGCTAGAGATGGGGTTTGCAGTTTTATTAGATGGGTTGGCATGCTAGAGATGGGGTTTGCCATTTTTGGTATGATAAGAAGTTTCTGCCTTTGTAACCATCGCCTTGTACTTGCAGCTGGCATTGCCGCCTTGTAGGTTTAAAGATCAGCTCCAAAAGCCATTAATTTTGTACCACATTTTCTTGTCTGCACAATGATTTTTCATTGCCATGTCCAGCTAGACATGCCTCGAAACTTAAACAGTATGCAAATGGAATTGGAGAAAGACACTCCTAATGTATACGTAGTTCAAAAAGGCATTATTTGCAAATGAGGACATCACACGACGTTTTTTTATTTAGCAAAACATGTTTAATCTCTCCTTGATGTGTACGTATTTACAAGTAGTAAATCTGCAAAATAGGAAATAACAGAATATTTACACAATGAACGTTTACCAGCCAACTTGTGACAGCTGCTTCAAGTCTGAAACTCTTAAAAACATTGTCAGCATTATAATATTAAAACTTTTGTGAGATCTTTCTTTGTTGTAGTTGTAGTTTCTGTAGTTTGAATATCATTTAAATGTTGGATCACTTACAGCCTATGCAGGTTTTTCTTTTTTTTTCTTCTTCTTCAAAAAAGGACAGCTACTTAGTTTGCCACAGTTTCAAAACAAAGAGAAAAGAAAAACCCAAAAAAGAAAGAAAATGAAACAAATAAGAGCTGGAGGAGAAGGCAGGGAGAGGATATGTCTGTCTGTCCGTCTGGTTGGCCTGGCAACGACCAGAAGAAGAAGAGAGCCCTCAGGGGAGGACGACTGGTGGACTTGGCTGGATAGCGATGCACAATCAGGGGGAGGCTAGACGCATCGCATCGAGAGGCAAGGCAAGGCAAGGGGGTGCAGCTGTTCAGTGTTGTTGAGATATACTAGCCAAGGCGGTTACGGGGGAACAGTGTGGGGAGATGTGGCAGTGTTTGTGTGATATGTGTATGTGTGTGCGTGTGAATATGTGTGTGTGTGTGTGCGTGTGTGTGTGTGTGTGTGTGTGTGTGCGTGTGCGTGTGCGTGTGCCTGTGTGTATTTGCCTGCGTGCGCGTGTTGGGCAACGGGCCGTGTTCACCAAGGAGGAAATAGAGCAATTTGTGGAGCAAACACAAAATTGGGAAATTGGGCATGTGCAATCAAGGCATATGTGAAGCAGATACTCTGGCATTTCATGGAGGTAGGGAGAAAGAAAGAGGGCCAGAGAGACAGATAATGAGAGAGTGAATGAGAGAGAGAGAGAGAGAGAGAGAGAGAGAGAGAGAGAGAGAGAGAGAGAGAGAGAGAGAGAGAGAAGGGGGTGAGGAGAGATAGGCAAATTCGGGTTAAGTATTTGCCCTCACTTCCTTCACTCTGCCTTGTCTGTCCACCAACCCTACCTGGACCTCAGTGTCCATCCCACTGAATTCAAAGCTTCTTTCCTGACTTCAAAGCTGCCCACCAGCCACCTCCAGAGGAAGTGCTCTACTCAAAACTTCTTCATTACAATGAGCAGGGCAGGCCCCTGTTCAGTGGCGGAGTGGCGGAACAATAGCACACAGGGCCCCAGGGCAAGACACTTATAGGCCCCCCTATACAGCATGCCAATCTCACAATAGGACCCCCACCACCAATACGGGAGGGCCCCCTGGGCCCAGGGGCAAGTGCCCTACCTGCCCTCCCTATAGCTCCGCACCTGGCCCTGTTGCCGTGATTAAACACCACTGGTAGCTAGCTCCATGATCATCTACTAACTACACCCTCTCCTCTGCAGTGGAGAGACACCGGCCTCCCACGACGAGAAACCGCCTCAAAAATGGTGCCAGTCGAATGTTGGCTGGAGGGCCCGCACACAGTAGGGGAGATTTAGCCCTGAAAAAAAACAAATAGATGTGGAAAAAAAAAACCCTGCCACAGAACCCTTTAAAAAGCCCATAATGATTTCATGATAACGCGCCAACCGAGTATGTGTGCACATAGTGCTGACGACTCATAAGCTTGGTTGTGTGAGTGGGGTTCGCATGGGCCTGCCTGCTCCTAGGTAATTCATTTCCATTAGCTAAGATCTAAGACTGCTGAAAAGATACATGTCCAGCACAGCACAGCACAGCACAGCACAAAAACTGTGAAGAGGAGGTAAAAAAATAAAATAATAATAATAGAAAAAAAACACACAGAAAGGTGTTCTACGAAAAAAAATGAGGCGAGGAGTGGAGTAGAGTGGAGTAGAGTAGAGAAGGAAAAGTGTGTAGCTAGCGCAGTGCTAGCTCCTTCTTTTTATAGACTGGAGCTGGTTAAATATGGATGAGAGAGTCCAACTCTGTCAGCAGGAGCTCCAGTGCAGACCCATCAACGCATCTGGGCAGACTCCCCGGGGGAGGGGGGCGGGAGGGGGTGTTGGGGTAGGGGGGTTGAGCACGCTCTTGTCAGGGGCCG
The DNA here is from genome assembly GCF_034702125.1 of Engraulis encrasicolus. Taxonomy (NCBI): domain Eukaryota; kingdom Metazoa; phylum Chordata; class Actinopteri; order Clupeiformes; family Engraulidae; genus Engraulis; species Engraulis encrasicolus. The sequence continues at coordinate 18,270,401 of NC_085870.1, forward strand.
ACCCTTCTTGAACCCACTTGTGATGAGAGATTTGGTCCAGATCAAAAAACATGAACATGGTCAATCAGAGGGAGCCCAAAATGGTCGCCTGTGGAGTATCATGTTTAAAAGAACAAGAACAAAAAAGAGTGCTGTCTGTCTGTCTGTGCGGTAATGTGACTCAGGCTTTCATGTCATGAATGACTGAGTTACCTGAGAAAAAAAAATGGTTCTACCAGCACCACCGAATGAGACGTTTGCCAACGCAATCTAAGAAAGCAGTTAAAAGGAGAAGATGGAACACCAAGAATAAAAACAAAAGCAACAATTCGTTGTCCTTTGGCAGAAGCCCATAAAAAACTCAATAACAACATCAACTGAATGCTGTATGCTATGTAAGTCCACTTTGTTGCAAGAATGCAAGAAATGAAGCTATTGATTTAATGAGATATTGTTTCTCTCGTACCACTGAAGAAAAATAAAATATTTCTATGTTGAAGGAAGCCAAATATATAGCCACACAAAACAAGAATTTAAAAAAAATTCTCATGCTGAATGAAGTGATCGCTTTAGAGGTTGTGTGAATCTAACTCCAAAAGGCAAAACACAATTAAATAGCGCAGCGTGAATCAGAGAACTCGCAAATCCAATAAGAAGCAGCCAGCCAAGTGAAAAAAAAAACTGCAATCAAAGTCAAACTTTATCAGAGACGACCAAATCACAAATTTCTCTTTTAAAAACACCCACACACACATCCACAAACAGTGAATGCATGGGGTATGGGGGTAGTGTGGGCAAGCGCTAACAAGATTACTTCAAGACTTGTAATGCTAATGACTACAAAAAAAGATTAGAAAAAAAACCTTCCTATTCTCCCTTCCCTTCTTGCCAGTTCCTCTGATGGTCTCAGATCATTGAGAGCATTAATGAGGTGAATGTTAAGGCTGACCCACCCCCATCCCCACAACCATGCAAGCCTCTCTGTCCTCTGATCTTTCTCTCTTTTTCTCTCTTTTCCCTCTCCACCCATCCTTCCATCCTTCTCCTCAGCTCTATGAGAAACTGAACAATGCCATGGCCGGTGGAGAGACACACACACACACAACCAGCCCATGCTCAGACCACTCAATAAGGGGGGTGCAGAGCATAGCTGTGAGCCAGAGAGTGACGTAGAGAAGCATTAGGAAGAAGATGGAGAAGGAAAGGAAAGGTAGAAGCACAGGATGTACCAAACTCCAGAGTATCTGCTGTGTGGAGCAAGAGGAAAAGTGGGGGGGATATGGTGGTGGTGGTGGAAGGTGGTTGGTGCCTGAATATGTCAATCACACGGGTCACATCACTCATTGGTTGACTGACAGCTGCGGTGGTATTTTGCCGGCTGGCCTCCCACCTTTCACATTTAAGATGCCCACGAGGGTTGGAGGCGTTGAGGTGTGGCGGGGGGGGTGGAGGAATGTGTGTGTGTGTGTGTGTGTGTGTGTGTGTGTGTGTGTGTGTGTGTGTGTGTGTGTGTGTGTGTGTGTGTGTGTGTGTGTGTGTGTGGTGGGGGGTATCTTCAATAGGCTCAAAGGGGGAGAAATAGAGGAAAGGGAGTGTGTGATTCGGGGAGGGGGGTGTACTACATCATTCACATACAGCGCCAACACACCAGCCGCAACTGGCATGGAACACGCCTTCACATAAATGGGGACAGGGAGTGTGTGTGTGTGTGTGTGTGTGTGTGTATATGTTTGTGTGTGTGTGTGTGTGTGTGTGTGTGTGTGTGTGTGTGTGTGTGTGTGTGTGTGTGTGTGTGTGTGTGTGTGTGTGTGTGTGTGTGTGAGTGCATGTGTGAGTGACTGTGTGTACTGAATATCTTTTGTTCTTCTGTTGTTGTTTTTTTTTTCCAAAGATACCCCTGTGGAGCCAGACAGCCCGAGAAAAAGCTCAAGTAATTCCAAGTTTTATAAGAGACATTTCGCTTGTTTGCTTGTTTGTTTCTCTGTGATCTCTCCAGCTTCAGCTCCAGGTTCTACTTCCTGCTTTTCAGTAAGCCCCTCCCTCCCTGCCATCAGCAGCTCCTCCTCCTTCTCCTCCTCCATGGTTTCCTTTCATTTTTTGTCGTCTAATAATCTAAACACTCTTTTATCAGTCACGAGGCAAGTTCATATTCAAATCATAGCACATTCCATCAAACAAAATGTCTTTGCACTAAACAACATTCAAATAAAACATGGCACAGGACAAAAATTCTTGATCATTTTTGTACAACTTTTTTTTTTCTTCTTCGTCGTCTTCTTCTCTATGTAGTTCTGCTGAAATATCAAATTCATCTCGGTTGGTTTTTTCACTGTGTGAGCGTGTGGACATTTAAAATGGCAAATAAACTTTTTTTTTGTTAAAGTTTTTTTTCTTTCGTAAATCCACCGTTGCTTCATTGAAAATGTAACTTGTATTTTCCTATATAATATCTGTATATCTTTTCCTTTGTATTGGTTTCTGTAAACTGTGCAAATTCAGCAGGAACACAAGTGGCGTAGAGCTGAGAGTGGGCAGCTGAGTACATTTACACACACAAATAAACACCAATCGACAGTCTTTTAAAACGCCACGTGGCCTATCACGAGTCCCACAGCCGGTCACATGATCCAATAAAACACCCTCCTATTGGACGGAGGGTTTTTTTTTTTGCCAACGTCGAAACAAACATTCCTTCTGGATTCCTTCGCCAAGGTAATTGGCAAGAGGAGGTTGCACGTGCTCGGAACATGGAGATGCACGTCCTTCCACACAAATGTCACAAATAATTATTAATAATAATAAAAAAACGTAAACCAATAAAAAGAAAAATTGCAACAGCGACGATAATAATCAAATGCTTATCCGTGATGGCGTGTGTGTGTCGACCTGAGAATGGTCACCCACCCCCACACACACACACACAAACAAACACAAACTCACAGGTGTGTGCAATGGACAACACACCAATATACACATGCACACATTATTTCTCTCTCACACACACTCAGACTCACACACACACACACACACATATACGTGTGCATACACACACATACACACACACACACACACACAGTGTGCCCAGCTCTGCTTGTCCTCCAGTGTTCTGCTCATGTCCTTGCAGTCTGTAGTTTATGGGTGGGGGAGTGGACCCACGTTTCTTTGTCTAGTCATCCTTCCATCCATCCGTCCGTCCATTCATCCCTCCATCTGTCCATCTGATTCCATTACCTCCCCCACCCCCCAAACCCTAACCCTAACCCCTTCCTCCGTGTACTCCTGGGTGGGGATGGGGCCTTTTGGCGGGCGGGGGGGTCTGGTAGGGGAAGGGTCATTGGGCGACATACATCCATGGAGACGTACGAGGGGAGAGGGGTCCGAGGCTGAAGGTGGGTCGGTGGGTCGGTCGGTGGGCGGGTGGGTGTGGTCAGTCGGGAGCGAGGGAGGGAGGAAATAAAGGGGGTGTGGTCTACAGTGAGGCTCCGCCCTCAGCTGGCCAGTGCCATGGTGTCGATGACCTGCTCCAGCTTGCTACGCAGCCGCTGGCGACGCGCCTGCTCATCCCGCTCCAGCGCAGACAAGATCTGCGGACACACAGAGGTGGAGATTAGAGATTAGAGATTAAGTACTAAATTGAAGTGTTGGTAGAAGAAAGGGAAGACAGAGGTAGCTCTGAAGATGAAGAGAGAGGTTTTTAAGTATGCATGTGTGTGTGTGTGTGTGTGTGTGTGTGTGTGTGTGTGTGTGTGTGTGTGTAGGCCTGTCACGATAACAATTTTTGCCAGACGATAACGATAACAAGAAATTATTGCGATAATCGATAATATTGTCTCTCTCGCCATTTTCAAACAATATAATGTGCAATAAAAAACACTGCTATGCAAGGTGCGGCCTCCTTCTTGAAACATTGAATTTAACATTTGGGCCAGCAGACTCCGAGGTTTAAATAATTAAGATTGACGCCTGCTCCAAGAAGAAATGTGTCAAACAATATAATGACGTAAAAATGCGATAAAAATGTGACTACACCTCTTCACATTTTTAAAGCATCACGGCGGGGGATATATATATGTTTTTAAATACATCCTCATAGAGCACAATAGGCTCTAAATAGGCTTTTTTGTATTTATTATTAGGGTAAGTTATATAGTCTTTCTTTAACATTTTCTGTTATTTATCTTTCTCAAGCACACTGAATGGCTTATAGGCCTATCCATGGTGTGATGTAAAATAACCTACTGGTGGGGTATTGTTAATTCACAAATGATTACTTAGACAGCTTATTTCAAACAAATGCATGTTGTTACTAGCTAATTGTCAGTCAAAACCCAAATCAGCCCTGTTAAAGGCATATCAACATCAGCGAAAAGCAAAAGAGCATGAACGCACAAGTTCCAGGTGCAGGCAGCTCTCTCTCTCTCTCTCTCTCTCTCTCTGATACCCTTGACTGGAACAAGTTGCAATTCTGCGCACTTTAAAGTCCTTTATGAACGCCCATACATTGATTCTTATGAGTTATGAGTCGCCATTCCTATGTTTCCCCTGTAGCGCACTCAACCGTTCACATTCTCCTGGTGTGACAGATTTAAATCCACAAATCTTATCTTCATGATTTGCTTGCGGACTGCCTACTCATATTGTTAGGTCTAAATAAACAAGAAATATAGCGAAAATCACAAAAAGAACAGACAACGAACGTCTGGGTAGGAGGCGCATTGAAATAATAGTGGAAACTCGGCGAGGTTTAAAATAACAGCCTCAGAGCAAGTTTGTCGCGACGGTACCACTATTTCATGTTTGCACAAACACGTCTTCGTCGTGGATATTGGGTTGCTGCGCATGTTTCAAAATGAACATTTGCCTCCGTGTTGGAGCTGTTCATTCCCCTCTCTGAGGAACGTTGCAGATGCGCTGACTGAGACTGGAAGAATATTGCGCTCCTAGTCTCTAGCGCTGACTCTTTGTCAAGGCTTATAAGCGACGCGCGGGAACACCAGCGTTCTATTTCAAAGACGCAAGTAGCCAGATCAATGCACTTTTTTCCAACCAGAACTGCACTGAAACTTAAAATTACACCAACATTTAAGCGCCATTGCGCTGCGTTGGCCTATAACGCGCCATCAGTAGTCTTACGGCTACGGTAGAGAAAGGGAGAGAGGGAAAACAAAACATCACGCAAATAACTTATCGTTACTTATCGGGGCCAGAAAAGTGATCGTTCTTGTAAAAAGTTATCGTCCGATTTATTGACTTATCGTATATCGTGACAGGCTTATGTGTGCGTGCGTGCGTGCGTGTGCGTGCCCGTGTGTGTGCGTGCCAGTGTGTGTGTGTGAGTGTGTGTGCGTGCGAGTGTGCGTATGTGTGTGCGTGCGAGTGTGCGTATGTGCGTTTGTGTGTGCGTGCGTGCGCACGCATGTGTGTGTGTGCGTTTGCGCGCGCGTGTGTGTGCGTGCAAGTGTGTGTGAGTGTGTGTGCGCACGTGTGTGTGTGTGTGTGTGTGTGTGTGTGTGTGTGTGTGTGTGTGTGTGTGTGTGCGAGGGTCTTCTGCAGGTGTAGACTAGGGAAGTAGAGAGTGCCTGATCATCTCTTGAAGCGACAGCATACAGCAAATATACAGTGGCAGCATAATACACTATGTACCCACACACTGTACCTCTCTGAGAGAGAGAGAGAGAGAGAGAGAG
>NC_085870.1:18288566-18301066 GCF_034702125.1 Engraulis encrasicolus
TCCGGAGCGTTCTCGTTCTCGGGGTTCACGCAGTGCAACGTCTGTAGCAAAGACAAATAAAAGACAAATAAAAGAAAAAAAAGAAACTTAGGGATGGGTCACGTCAAGAACTACATGAAAAAAAGGAAGCTCTCGTTCTCAAGGTTCACGCAGTGCAACGTCTGTAAGGGAGTGGAAAAGACAAATAAAAGAAACTTAAAAGGTGCACTGTGTAAAGATTTTTAGTTCTTTATTTCGTTAATTCATGCTACCTACTCACTAATGTTATCCAACGTCTGTAAGGGAGGGGAGTGGCAAAGACAAATAAAAGAAACTTGACATCAAGAACTATGTGAAAAAAGGAAGAAATATACTCGCACACCATAACAAAGCTCCCTTGTCGTGATTTAATAAGTGAAAAGTTGGCACAACGTATCGACCTGTAAGGTCTTCGTCAGGTGTCTCACATCAAGAACTACAATGATAACAACAGCCAATATGCACAACCATCCACACTGATGATACGGGCTTGGCAAACAGTGAAAACTGACTAAAACACGTGTTGTTTAAGAAGTTAGAGAAGGCCAAAGCACTAATAAGACCTCAGACAAGCATAAGCAATGCCTCCAAGACTTTCAAGCAAAGAGTAGCAGAAGACAAACATGGGAAGAGTTTGTGCGCATGTATGTAAGTGGTGGGGGTGACAAAACTACCACCGCACAGTTATCTACACTACTCCAGTCTGTCAGAGAGAAGCGGGGTCCCAAACACACACACACACACACACACACACACACACACACACACACACACACACACACACACACACACACTTCTGATGTCAGAGCACAGCAACTGTGACCGGAGTTCAGCAAAGCTTACACATGAGGAGCTCCAAGGACCTGATGTCACTGTGGAGCAACTCCCCCCACACCACACACACGCACACATGTATGCACAAAGACACACACACACACACACACACACACGAGATGAGTACGCACACACGCACGCACGCACACAAACGCACGCACGCGCACGCACGCACTTTCCCAAGCGACAGGCCCCTAGACACTGTGGCTTCTGTGGTAGTATTTTGTACTTAACTTTTAGCTTCTACAGAGAGCTGGATATGTGTGGGTAGGATGAAGTGCATAAGGGATGTCTAGTGGAGGGATTGTGAGTGCGTTTGCATCAGAGAGAGAGAGAGAGAGAGAGAGAGAGAGAGAGAGAGAGAGAGAGAGAGAGAGAGAAAGAAAGTGAAGAAACACAGAGAGAAGGTATGCATCTGTATGCGAGTCCGTGTGTGTGTGTGTGTCTTTCGTGTGAATGTATGTCCATTTGTGTGTGTGCGTGCGTGCGTGCGTGTGTGTGCGGTCTCTGTGGTGGTGCTGACCAGGGTCTTGTAGTCGATCTGCTGTCGGATGAGCTTGTCCTCGCTGAGGGAGTAGCGCGCCTCGCCCGTGATGGCGTCGATGGGACCCTTCTCCATCTGCTGCTTCATGGCACAGTACAGCATGAACAGAGGCTCCCCAGCACACTCCTGATGGAGGGAGAGAAAGAGAGAGGGGGAGAGGGAGAGGGAGAGAGAGAGAAAGAGAGAGGGGGGGGGTAGAAAGGGTGAGAGGGAAAAGGATTGAAAAACAGAGAGAGAGAGAGGGAGATAACAGGAGAGGGTGAGAGGGGCAGAGAGAGAGACAAAAAGAGAGAGAGAGGGAGGGAGAGATAGCAGGAAAGGGTGAGAGAGGGTGAGAGAGAGGGAGAGAGAGAGGGATGGGGAAAGACAGGGAAAAGAGCAGATAGGAAAAGGGCAAAAGAGACCATTATAATGTGCATTTTGTAATGTAAAAGAGACCATTATAGTGTGCATCTTCATGAGTAGGCCCATCATAGACTGGGGTGGCGATGACAACCCAAAAGAGGCATCTAGTGGAGTTGAGCAGCTGCTGAAGTGCTACTTAATGGCCCACAAAACAGACATAAACAGAGTCACCAGTCACTAGAAAATACCCCTCCCCCTAAAGTCACGTACAGCACGGTAAACAGTAATATATGTATTTTATTGTTTTATAAAAGCTACTAAAAATGCCTATGCTCATGTGCAAGCACATTCTCTCTGTCTCTCTCCTGCATGCATGCACGCATGCACACGCGCGCACACACACACACACAAAACTTAAGCCGGCACGCCAACCAAAAGCCCCTGTCTGTCTTTCTGCAGGTAATGAGGGCATTTTAATACCTCTCTGTCCATGCCAGACAGAGCATTGCTCTGGTGTGTGTGAGACGAGGAGGAAGAGGAAGAGGAAGAGGAAGAGGAAGAGGTGTATTAAAACACTTCCCATTACTCACCTCCTGTCAACCACATTCACCATTAGTGAAGCCCACACAAAAAGACAGGCTGTGTGTGTGTGTGTGTGTGTGTGTGTGTGTGTGTGTGTGTGTGTGTGTGTGTGTGTGTGTGTGTGTGTGTGTGTGTGTGTGTGTGTGTGTGTGTGTGTGTGTGTGTGTGTGTGTGTGTGTGTGTGTGTGTGTAAACATTCCCTTTCCTTTGTGCTTTCATATCATTGTCTTCGTTCTTCCTTTGCTTGCACTACCCAGCTTCCACACACACACACACACACGTACACACACGTACACACACACACCCTCCACCTCCTCCCTATTATTTCTCCCCTTCCACCTCCCCATCTCTGGCTATTCCTTATTGGGCTGACAGGTCAATCTAAGACCCCTCAAGCGCTGGGTTTTCTGTCCAGTCGTAATGATTTTGGTTTGTTGTTTGCCTCAAAGGGGAGGCTGAGAAAATGGCTGTTGTTGTTTTTTTCTGTTGTTGTTGTTGTTGTTGTTGTTTTTCCCTTGTGTGAGCCAAATTATAATGACACAGCACCAGGTGCGCCTCGTCCAAACTGACAGTTGGAGAGAGTTTGAGGGCGACACCAAATGAGAGTAGCAAAACGCTGGCTTTTTGAAAACAAAGCGACAAAAGATAGATGGCCCCTCTGATGAGCAATTAGTAGAATGAGAGTAGGAGAGTAGAACACGGGGAAAAAGGGGCACCAAACGTTTCGGCAGTGCTACAACCAGGAAACATTTTCTGGGCAAACAAACAGTGTCCCTTCATATGGACTCCTGTACTGCTTGTAGATGGTCCATCTCTGTTGTCTGATCAAATGGAGTAATTTGATAAAGGGTGGACTGCTTCCTTCCTTTTAAAGCTCACTTAAAGAAGACCTGGTCTTCACTTTACCATCACCAAGGAGCTGGGATTTCGATGTTGATTCGAGCCAATATTAGTCCTGCCTACTGTATGACTGCTGCACCAATTGGTCGCCACTCAGAACCCCTGATTGAGTCTCCATGTACACTGGAGTCAGCATTTTCTTACAAGGGTAAGCACTGGAGGGTAGTAATGGTTGTGTAGCGATGGCAGGGAAGAGACAGAGGGGTAGTGTTGGGAAGCATTGGGAATAGTGATAGAGGCTTGCATTGGAGGGGCAGCAACGGAGGATACTGATCAGGACCAAATGAATGTACAGGCTAAATACGGCTGTAGCCTAAGGGCCCACACCTGCCAGGGGCCCCTTGATTGGGCTGTCGTGTTGGGTGCAGTTGGTAAACATGGTGCTCTTCATTCCTAGCTCCTAATTATGACAATATCTTTGTACATTTGTCACAAAATTGGCCCTCCGGTGGGGCCCCACAGCAACCCGTAGTCTAGGGGCCCCAGGCCATCTTAATCCGGTCCTGGTACTGATGGTGTGTAATGTTGTGTCGGAAGGACAGTGATGGAGGGCCAGTGATGGAGGGCCAGTGATGGAAGGTAGTAGCGATAGGTGTGTTGTGACGGAAGGGTAGTAGTGATGAAGGGTGGTGACAGAGCAGAGGGGGGTAGTGTTTAGGAACAGACTGGCAGGTGCCTAATGGCTGTTTCCCCAGGTACTTGGCCCAAGGAACTGAACCGCGGGAGGGGGCATTGCATAGGGGTGAGGGAGATTTACTGTGTGAGAGAAGGAAAGGAAAAGAATGAGGGAGAAAGGGAGAGAGAGAGTTCAAGAAAGAAAGAAAGAGAAAAAAGCGAGAATGTAAGAGAATTAATACAGAGAGAGAGATGAAGGGAGAGAGGAAGAGAAGATAGAAAATGGAAGAAAGAGGGAGAGAAAGAAGGAGAGAGAGAGAAGGAGAGAGAAAAGGAGGTGGGGGTGGGGGAAGTGGCTGTGGGGTCTTATGAGGGGGGGGGGGTTGCTGTGAGCGACTGATGGGGGAGTTAATAGAAGGTTAACGACTGCGAGGGAAAAAGTGCCCAGAAAGCAGTTCAGCACATGAGATATGTCAAAGAGGCAATGAGACGCGGGCTCAGCCATCCTTCTCTCTCTCTCTCTCTCTCTCTCTCTCTCTCACTCACTCACTCACTCCCTCCCTCCCTCACTCTCTCTCTCTCCTGCACTCACATGTTCTCTCTGTTTATCGCTCCCTCCTTCACACCTTCTGTTTCTTTCTCTCGTTCTCTCTCTCATTCTCGTTTTCGCTCTAACACCCCCCTCCCCACCCGCTCTCTTTTGCTTGGCTAAACTCAATCTTCTCCGTCTCCTGCTCCTTCATTCACTCACTCACTCAGTCAGTCAGTGAAGCACTGGGCAGCTCAGCCACTTCATGCCTCTCCATTCCCCTCTCCCACATGACTTCCCTCACTCGCTTGATGCTCGACACATCCCCACCCCACCTCTATCTCACCTCACAGTCACGGCAGACTAACCGGATTGAGAGTTCTGCCCTGCCATGTACTGTGATGTACTGTACTGTGCTTCTCATCACCATGCTCTCAACACAGGTGATGCCACTAATTAGATCAACCACCTCGGATCCAACTGGATGAGTGTAGTGGCCAGAGCAACAATATGTGTCGGGGACATTTTTTACATCCCAGGATGTCCACCTCTCGTCCAGATATCCTCTAGTGTCTCTACCCCTTCTTTCTTTTTTTAAGAGATTTTTTTGTGGTCTTTTTTACTTTATTCATGATAGCACAGTGCAGATGGTGACAGGAAGCCAGTTGGGAGAGAGAGACGGGGAAGGGTTGGCAAAGGACCCGGGCCAAGAATCAAACCCTGGTCAGTCGCTTAGCAAACGAGTGCCCAAACATATGCAACACGGTAGGGCCATCCCCTACATTCGTATTCTCTTGCTTCTTCACTTGGTGCTTGCCTCAGGAGACTGCTGGGCCCTAATGGCCCCCTGTCAATGTTTGCTTTGGTCTTACTCCTTCTCCTTTCAACCCTGACTGGGTCCACAACAAAGGTGAAATCACCTGTGTCAAAATGGAAACTTGGCATTGGCAACCAAGGAGGGATGGACACCTCCTGCCATCAACTTGAAGGCCCATGCTGTATTTTTTTTCCTTGGACACCATTCTGATCTTATATCAAACCCCTTGTAAGAGGAAGGTCTGCACACTACCAATGGATTGCCAGAAAATAAACATGCAACATTCCAATCACCCTGGATCTTGTGCAGACCTACCTCATTCACCTGTCTAACACTATTCTCTGGCACCTGCAAAAATTCACGTTGGATGTGTGCGCACCCTGCCGCACGTTGGATGTGTGCGCCCCCCCCCCCCCAATATAAAACTTCAGCAGGCCTCTGCAAACCCCTCCCTGTTCCCCTGCTTCGCCGCCCTCCATAAGCTTGTTTTGCCTCGTTAGCTACAGAGCTAATTACTGAGACAGATGCTGGCCATCAGTGGCAGGCGAGCGCCCGGTCCAAACAGCGCTTGGCGGTACCAGTTCACCTGGTTTCAACCTGTTCTGAGAAACAGGAAACAGACGTGGCGAGGCCCAAACATGCACTCCTGCAGAAGGTAGCCTGCACTACGTCAGCCCCAAACACAGCATTGAGGATGGATGGACTGATGAATGGCAAAGAAGAAAAAGTTGTGTCGGAAAGGAACGCATAGTAACATTGGAGTGTTGCAAATTCAGGGTTCAGTATTTGGGAGGTGATTTCATCTACAACAGGTACATGGTCAGGCTATTTCTCATTTTGAAAATTTTAACCCTTTATAGTGCAAGTGACTATATTTGATCACTTCCGATTATATCAAATTAATCAGGAGAAATCAGATATACAGTGACATCATGACATTTGACATTGTGGAAGTCAATGTCATTACCAGTTCCAATGTACAGTAATGTGAACAGTGTGACACTAGTCTACTGCATCAAGCCAGGGTCTCAAAGCGCTGGTCAGTCTCTGTGCAAAATCCATTTAGTGGCATAATAAAACAGTCAGACACTGTATTTTTCATTGGTAAAAGCTTTGTTGTACCACCTCAAAAAAGTACCCGTTTTTGATCGCAAGGTCAATAGGTGAACACCCCTCTCAACCTTTGTATTTTATTCATAAGAAACACTTTCACAGCTTGGCACATCTCTTCCTCTTTTGTTTGACAGTCTCTGTGGAGATTAAAGCCTGTGTGAAAGGGGGGTGGAGGGTGAAGTCTCAGTGGATGCAGCCAATAGCTTTCTGCCCTCTAAACATGGAGAGTATCATCTGAAGAGAGTGGCACTCATGGGGGAAAGGGGGAGCAGATACACTCGGAGAGGAGAGGAGTGGAGAGGAGTGGAGAGGAGAGGAGAGGAGAGGAGAGGAGAGGAGAGGAGAGGAGAGGAGAGGAGAGGAGAGGAGAGGGGAGGAGTGGAGAGGAGAGGAGTGGAGAGGAGAGGAGAGAAGAGGAGAGGAGAGGTGAGGAGAGGAGAGGAGAGGAGAGGAGAGGAGATGAGGAGAGGAGGGGAGAGGAGAGGAGAGAAGAGGAGAGGAGAGGGGATGAGGAGAGGAGAGGAGAGAGGAGAGGAGAGGAGAGGAGAGAAGAGGAGAGGAGAGGAGAGGAGAGGAGAGGAGAGGAGAGAAGAGGAGAGAGGAGTGAAGAGTTGTGTCTGCCTCTGGTCTTTAGAGTGCGGGCATCACTATGTGCAGAACTACAGTCACACACCCACATATACGGCATATGAATCATTAATCAAATGAAAATATGTGGAAACACTCCTTTGCAGTGCTTCACCTGCACACACCATTCTCACTCTCTATGTCAACATCCCTCTCTCTCTCTATCTCTCTCTCTCCCCCCCCCCTCTCTCTCCCTCCCTCTCCCTCTCTCCCTCCCTCTCATTGAGGAAAAGGCCTTGGATATTGAGGAGATGAGGGAAAAAGGTCGACTGCAGGGGTTGACGTCATGAGCAGAGACATATGGCCACCCACACAAAGTCATGTCACTCAAGACTCCCAAAGGCGTCCATTGGGAAAGAGGCCGAGGCCGAGGGTGAAAGTAACCAACACATGGTGCGACAAGCTGTTTTGCTTTTACGTTATATGTATACTAACAGGAAAGCATGACGGGCAAGATACTGTTAACACAAAAAATACATGTGTACGTACGTACACACCAACAGACCCACACACGCTTGACACAGATGTGCACACTCCAAAGAATATTAAGTGTAAAGAGAGCAAAATTAAACCAAGGCTCCTTCCACCTGCTGTGTAGGTCACCTGGAGACGGGGCTGCATTTGGGCTGCATGGTCCCTCTCAGCCTAACCAGTTAGGAACTTTGGTTGTCAATGGGAAATTGCATTGCAATCAAGCAAGTTGCTAACTTGGGTATGCTTAGACGTTGTCGAGAAACGCACCCCAGATCAGGACCCCGTTTCGTCCACACATCCACACGTCCACACACCCACTTGCCCAGCTCACTTTTCTGCCTCTTTAACATCCTCCCCATCCCTCCCTCCCTTCACCCCTCCCTCTCTCCATCCCTCCATCCTTTACTCACCTTCAGGAACTTGTAGAGGAGGAACGTGAACCAGTTGGTCAGCATTTTCTCAGCCACAGACTCTGTCCTGGAAGGGAGAAAAAAAAGACAGAAAAAAAGAATCAGGGAAAAGTACAATCAGGAAAACAAAGGAGACAGAGAAACTTGAGGAGAGTGAAAGCAGACTCTTCCGGTGCTTCAGAGACGGAAAGAAAAAGAAAGGAAGAAGAAGAAAAAAAAAGAAAAACAACAGAGGGAAAAAAATAGAGGACAAACACAGGATTCAGGCAAACAACTAAGCAAGGCTGAGAGGAGTTACCCACAAAATGAATTGCCAAGAATATTTTTTTTCCAACTGGAAACCATTTCTAAACTAAAAAGACTAAAAACTCCTCTAGCTAAAAGAGTAGGAGTGCGAGTATGTGTGAGTGTTAGTGTGTGCGCGCCTGAGTGGTGATGGGCCTTAACAAAAACCATGGAGCTACTCTGAAACGAGGCAGCTCTTGACGAGAGAGAGCACGCTAGGCGTTCTGCCTCCTCCAACCCTCGACATCAAAGAGCACCCAGAGAGAGAGAGAGAGAGAGAGAGAGAGAGAGAGAGATAAATAAAAGAGAGAGAGGAAAATAAAGGATCGGGAGAAATAAAAGTATTTCCAGAGAAAGCCAACAGCACTGAGACAGGAAGCGAGAGAGCGAGTGAGAGAGAGGGATTCTGCGCGGGCGAGGTCTTCAAAGAACAGCTCGCACTGCCACACAAATAAATTACCACTAATAATAAACCCCTCTCTCTCTCTCTCCCTCTCTCTCTCTTCCTCCCTCGTACATTTCCTCTGAGTCTTATTATATTTACTTTATAAAAAGAAGCCAACCACAAAGCCAACCACCAATCTCCATTTTAAAAAAGAAACAACGACAGCAAAAAAAACAACTACACACAACACACACACGAACACACGCACCAATTAGTATAATTCAGTAAGTTCTCTCATTAATCTCGGAACCTGCAGCCTAATAAGGCGCCTTGGAAGGTCCCTCTGAAGGAAGGAGTGTACTGTAATTAAAAGCCTGGCTAATGAGTGGCCTTTATTACTCCTAATCTGTTAACAGCTTCAAAAAGAGGCGTGGAGGAAGGGACTTGGGGAAAACTGTTTGCTTGTTTGTTATTTTAATTTATTAATTTATTTTAGTTTTATTTTTTTGGCTTGCTCTGCTTAGTCATGCATTGGCACAACAGGGGGGGTTTACAGGAGAGGAGAAAGGGATGGGGGTGGGGATGGTGTGTGTGTGTGTGTGTGTGTGTGTGTGTGTGTGTGTGTGTGTGTGTGTGTGTGTGTGTGTGTGTGTGTGTGTGTGTGTGTGTGTGTGTGTGTGTGTGTGTGTATGTGCGTGCGTGCGTGCGTGCGTGCGTGCGTGCGTGCCTTTTGTGTGTGTGTGGGCGCGTGCATGCCTGTATTTGCGCGTGTAGCAGGTTTACAGGGGAGGAGAGAGGAGGGGAGGTGGTAGGAGGTGGGAGGTTGTTTGGATTGGATAGGAGAAGAATAAGCAATGGAATATAAGAGATATGGTGAGTGTACCCCTTGCATCTATCATAGAGAAATGGATGGTAGAAATTAAGGTGGGGATGGAGAGAGAAAGCGCACACGAGAGAGAGAGAGAGAGAGAGAGAGAGAGAGAGAGAGAGAGAGAGAGAGAGAGAGAGAGAGAGAGAGAGAGAGAGAGAGAGAGAGAGAGAGAAGAATGGAAAACTGAAAACAAAGAACCAGAGAATGGAGAATGTTATAAAGAGGGGGAGGGAGAGAGAGAGAGAGAGAGAGAGACAGAAAGACCGACATACAGAGAGAATAAGAGACGGAAAGGTCCCTGCCTGCATCAGGGAAAAAAGGGAACAATCTGTCCTTCTCCTTGGTTATATATATACAGTAGTAGGGTACCTGGCTCCCCAGTCTCAGCACATAAATGTGCTAGTGAAAAAGAAAAGCGCCGCTGTCACACTGGGAATTACTACGGATAAACACAGCACGGCTTTGGGGGCAAGCCTCCATAAACAACTGTGTGTGGACAGCAAGCAGGCTAGCTGCAGTATACCAACATACTGAAGATCTCAGGACAGAGAGGACCAATACATGAAGAGGCATGTGTGTGTGTGTGTGTGTGTGTGTGTGTATGTGCGCGCGTGTGCGTGTACAGCAGAGAAAGAAAATTACTAGTGTGTGTGTGCCTGTGTGTACGTGCCAGCACGTCTTTGTCTACGTATGCCTGTGTGTGTGCATGTGCGTGTGCGTATGTGTGACTGTGAGTGTGTGTGCGTGTGTGTGTGACTGCTTGTGTGCGACTGCTAGATCAGAGATAATATCTGGACATGCCGTTACGCTGGCTATAACACCAAGCGAGCCTCATTACTCCCCTCCTCTAAGTAGCTCTAAGTAAGCCCATTGTTTTTCTGGAAGAGCTTCTTTCATCCATCCCTTCCTCTCTCTCTCTCTCTCTCTCTCTCTCTCCCTCTCTCCATATCTCTCTCCCTCTCTCTCTCTATTCATCTCTATCTCTTTCGCCTTCCATCTTTATCTCCATCCTACCATCTCTCTCTCCTTCCATCTCTCTCTCCTTCCATCTCTCTCTCTCTCTCCTTCCATCTCTCTCTCTCTCTCTCTCTCTCTCTCTCTCTCTCTCTCTCTCTCTCTCTCTCTCTCTCTCTCTCTCTCTGTGTCCATCTCTATTCTCTATCTCTCTCTCCTTCCATCTCTCTTTCTCTCTCTCTCTCCATCCCTCTCCTCATTAGTATTCCCCCGGACATCTCGGCAGCCATCTTTCCATTCAGCGGGGCTCAAAAATGCTCTTGCTGGCACAAAACGGAGCCGTTGGCTGCCAAAGAACATGAGGATGAGAAAATGGGATGAGGACAAGAGATGTAATTGAACGAGAGCAAAAAGAAAAAAAAGAAAAAACACATCCTCCATCCTCTGACTGACTGACGTTGCTCTGTCTCTCTCTCTCTCTCTCTCTCTCTCTCCGTTTCTGGATGATTCTGTCCATCTTCGCTCATCTATTCCTGTCAGTCACATTCTCCTGGTGGGAAGCGCCACACCAGTGACTCCATCCTTCACTTAGTCACTTCATCATTTTCCATTCTCTCTCTCTCTCTCTCTCTCTCTCCAGGGTTCCCCCAGGATTGTTAAACCTAAATTCAAGACTTTTAATACCTTAATTAATGCCTTTTCAAGTAAAATTTAATACTTCTATCGCACCCATTATTTCAATAATATTGACCGACATTCAATAAAGAAAGCACTTATATTGAGGTCCTTTATACACTCCTGCAAGACATAATAATAAAAATTAATATTGTTTATTTGAATTATGTTTAACATTAATCAGTGCTGGTGGTGAAGGGGGAGACACATGAGACTAACAGGCCTCACAGTCACCATCATGGAAAAGGCTTTGTTAATTGCAGTTTCGTATGAAATAGGAATTGAAAACATTACATAATCTTTGAAAAGCAATTTCGAACATAACATTGGTAATACAAAATGTTTATCTTTTAAGGGGATCTAGTCAAGGTGGTAGGTGATTGTCAAGCTGGCCACCTCCACTGTTAAATGTTTGGGACAATCTTGCAGTAGGCAGCGAAAGTTTAAAAGAACAGCCACTAGATGGCAGTAGCTTACCATTAGTCATCACAAAGTAAAAGAGCTGTGTACATAACCATTTCGATATTTTTCTCCAATCACATTACAAGAAGTATACTGAACAAATGCCAATTCATTGATTGTTAAAAATATGTTCTAATCAGAGGTAGACAATCTGTAGGTAGCCTACTCTTACTGCAAAACCAGAATGAGGTGTTTATGATGTAGGCCCTACATAATAATTTGCCCATCACCATGCCATGTTACGAGATGCCCAGCGGAGCAGTGATTAATTTGCAGCCGAAATAGTAATCATCACTCGTTTGACAGCCGTTGGCGGCAGGCAAGTGTCAACTCCCTCCACGTCGAGCAAGATATCATACGCTAACCAATATCACAACATAGCGTCTACATAGTGTGTTAGCGACAACTGCGTTGTGACCTTGGATATGCCTATGTGTTACGTGCCGCGATATCGTTCTCGACTTAAAAGAGCAAGTGATGTGACACTAAAACTAGTTCAAGTTAAACGGCAAAATTCACATAATTTCAAAAGCAGCCCATGCAGAAATACGATACAGCACATAATGAAGTTTCATGTGGGACTCCAAAGCCCCAATCCCCATCGTCCCCAGCGTAAACGTTTTCTTGCATAGTGTGCAGCACGCCTCGCGGTCATTCGGCACAGATTTTACCCAAAAGTATTTTGGATCCTGCAGCCACTTGGGGTTAAACCGGCACTTTCCCATTCTTCACCTCACCTCATCAAAAAATGGCGCCGCTGCACTCTAGATTTGTGTTTACAGTAGCGTTCTACAACGAATCATGGGTATTGACGTTCTGTGCGTCATCTTCATTATGAAAAAAAAAACTTCGTCCTTTAGGTTGCACACTGAAATGTTTTTTGAAAATTTAATGCCGCAGTGAAAAAAATTCCCGACTTTTAACAGCTAATTCAATGCTATTAATGCTCTTAATGCTGGATAACTAAATTCAATGCCTTTTTAATATTTTTAATAACCCGCGGGAACCCTGCTCTCTCTCTCTCTCTCTCTCCCTCTCTCTCTCTCTCTCTCTCTCTCTC
>NC_085870.1:18311066-18318566 GCF_034702125.1 Engraulis encrasicolus
TAGGCGATGAGCACGGCGATGATGACCAATAGCAGCAGGCCGCCGCCCCCGCCGATGCCGATGATGGCGGGCAGCGTCAGCAGGCTGTCGGAGTAGATCTGCAACGTCCCTGGGGAGTAGCTGAAGCCGCCCACGCGCACCTGAGCAGAGAGGAGAGGAGGGCAGACACACACACACACGTGGTGGTCACACACATGTTGTCACAGACATAGCGTAGGCACTTGGACACACACGCAATACACACATGGATATAGACATATGCATGCTGAAGCCGCCCACGCGCACCTGAGCAGAGAGGAGAGGAGGGCAGACACACACACACACGTGGTGGTCACACACATGTTGTCACAGACATAGCGTAGGCACTTGGACACACACGCAATACACACACACACACACACACAAACACACACACGGATACAGACATATGCATGCACATGCGTACACATGGACACTCACAAAAGCACAACAATTACCTCTTAATGTATGTTCTCTACAAGTCTTCTGTTGTCCAGTCTTGTACTTTAAATGTCTGTATGAGCACTGTCTATGTCCATACTGTCTTAAGTCCATGTATAAGTACTGTCTATGTCTATACTGTCTATGTCCTTACCTAGATTAGTCTATGTCTGTATGGGAAAGCAAAAAATGTAATTTCAAATTCTTTGTATGACCAGTGCATGTAAAGAAATTGACAATAAAACCTACTTGACTTGACTTGACTTGATATAGCGTTGGCACTTGGACACGCACACAACACACACACTCGTGGATATACAGTAGATATATGCATACATACACCTGCATATACATGGACACACACACGCGCGCACACACACAAATGCATACACAAACATACAGAGACATAGACACACAGCCAAAACACAGGCGATGGCCATATGTTTGCATACGTATGGACGCAAACATACATACACACAGACAACAAAGGCTCCTGATTAGCTGCATATGGCAATGAACAGCTGCCTGAGCTCTTTGCTGGTCGCTCTCATGCATATATGCTCAATTACACACACACACACACACACACACACACACACACACACACACACACACACACACACACACACACACACACACACACACACACACACACACACACACACACACACACACACACACACACACACACACACTTCTAAACCCTCACACACACACACTTCTAAACCTACCCACACACTGACAGCCAGCAATATGGGTGAACATAAAAAGCTGATGCACTCGCAGCTGCACACACACACACACACAAACACACACACACAGACACACACAGACACACACACACACACACACACACACACACACACACACACACACTTCTAAACCCTCACACACACACACACACACACACACATGCACATACACACGCACACGCACACGCACACGCACACGCACACACAAACACGCACACGCAGACACACACACACACTTCTAAACCCTCACACACACACACACACTTCTAAACCCTCACACACACACACACACTTCTAAACCCTCACACACACACACTTCTAAACCTACCCACACACTGACAGCCAGCAATATGGGTGAACATAAAAAGCTGATGCACTCACAGCTGCACGCACACACACACACAAACACACACACACACACACACACACACACACACACACACACACACACCCATCACACACCACTCACACTGATGTAGGTGGAGAACAATATCAGCACTCAAAAAAGAAATAAATAAACTGAAATCATACAGCCCATGAGACAGACTGATACGCGGCGCGTGTACAATGTAGGTCACGTAACGCTCTTCACCTATTTCTATTATCTGCTCATAATTACAGCGCTTATCTACAGCTGATGATGCGCCGCCGCCGCCGCCGCTAAAGACCGCTAATGCTAACAAACAAGCGCAACGAAAGCACCGCACTGCAGCACTAGGTCAGAGAGAGAGAGAGAGATAGAGGGAGAGAGAGAGAGAGAAAGAGAGAGAGAGAGAGAGAGGGAGAGAGAGAGATACAGGGAGAGAGAGAGAGAGACATACAGAGAGACAGAGAGAGACAGAGAGAGACAAAGAGAGAAAGAGAGAGAGAGAGAGAGAGAGAGAGGGAGGGAGAGAGAGAGATAGATAGATAGATAAATAGATAGATAGATGGATAAATAGAGAGAGATAGATAGATGGATAAATAGAGAGAGAGAGAGAGAGAGAGAGAGAGAGAGAGAGAGAGAGAGAGAGAGAGAGAGAGAGAGAGAGAGAGAGAGAGAGAGAGAGATAGATAGAGAAAGTGGGGCTGTGTGGGGCTTTGTGAAGGAAAATCGCTGTGGATTTTTTTTTTTTTTAAATCCCTGTAACGAGAGCTGGCGCTTTGGCGAAGCAGCTGCTACGGCAACTGTCACCGCTGCGGCTGCTGTTAGTGCTGCTGTGGCCCGACACATTAATGACTGTTTCTTCTCTCCTCTCGCCGCCAGTCACAGCACTTCCATCAAGCAGCGAGCAGCCTAGACGTTCTTAGGTGCTGATGGGCTGCTACTTGGTGGCTTCACTCTGGGCCGCTGACAGCTTTGGCGGGGCCCAGGACAAAATCATCTGAAAAAGCCCCCCCCAGCCCAATTGATATAATGCATCAAGGACCCAATATTGCGCCTCCTCTCTCCCTGGGCCCGGGACAACTGTCCCCTTTGTCCCCTCCTGTCGGCACCTCTGGCTTCACTGACAGTAGACTGGAGGAAAGGAGAAAAACTGGGGTAAGGATTGAGAGGGGTGGGGTGGGGTGGGGTGGAGTAGGGGGGAGTTGAGATAAAGAGGCTTGCCGTGATAGACTTCCCACTATAGGCTCCACTCTTGTGCATGGAGAGGGGCTTGGGTGACAGGTAGGTTTGTCACATCTGACTTCTAAAAAACTGGGACACATTGACGCACGAGCGTGAAACATTAATGATATGGTGTTTATTTCAATGGGGAATAATATGAGGAAGTGCATGATAAGAAAACGGGACCGTTATTCCATTTTCCTGGACAGACCATAACAGGGGCAGCCGTGGCCTAGTGGTTAGAGAGTTGGTCTTTCAATCTAGGGGTTGCCGGTTCAAATCCACCCTGACCTTTCCCTACATCTCCATCCATGGCTGAAGTGCCCTTGAGCAAGGCACCTAACCCCACATCGCTCCAGGGACTGTAACCAATACCCTGAAAAATCAGCTAATCAGCTAATTGCAATGTAATGTATGTAATATAATGTAATGATTCTTCGAGTTTAAATAAATGAAATGAAATGTAATGTAATAATAACAGACCTGGACGTGTGGCAACACTAGTGACAGGGTGGTGCTGTGGAACCCCCCCCACCCCGATCCCACCAAGTCAGAGTTTGGGGTCACACAGGCCTTGGAGCAGTCATTGCTAGACCAGAGATCCCTCTTAGAGATCAACGGACAGTTGACTACAGAGGACAAATAAGGTTGGTCAGAGAAAAAGTGCTTGGCATTACACTTGCCCTTGCAAAATGGGAGGTGCCTGAAGATGTCAATACAGCAGGCCATCTTTCCTTCCATATGCTTTTTGGGGGCTCTAAGACAATCGAAAAGCTAGTCAAACTGACATTACATTACATTACAATCCATTTAGCAGACACTCTTCCCCGAACTGACAAAATCAGCAACATGCAATGTGTACAGAAAAAAGAGAAAATGGGGGAAAGCGGGTGATGGATTAGACAAAGAGCTGTCACTGATTCTACTATTGTGATTCAAGAAGGGTCCTGAGGTGTTGAAAACAGACCCCCACCCACCCTCCACCCCACTCTGGGTCAACGCTAGGGGGGAGAGACAGAGGGGGGCCTAAGAGGAGTCCAGGCTAGTCCTGGGCACCAGTATATACACCAGGCCTCGCCCAGTCTCCGCTGCATCTCAACTTTTATATAGGTCATACTTTATAGGTCGTATTTTATAGGTCGAGGACAAACATCTGTGCCTCTATCTCGGGGGCTTCTTCCCTCTATTCTTTCTCTCTCTCTCTCTTCCCCTCCTTCTCTCATTCTCCCTTTTTTTCCGTCTATCCCTTTCACCAACCCGCCTACCCACCCACAAACTCCCTCTCCCTCTGTCCTCTCTGTATCTCTCTCTCTCTCCATTTGCATCTCTCTATCCCCCACTCTCTCTCCCTCCCTCTATCCCCCTCTCCCTCTCTTCCTCTGCGTCTCCTTCATTCCCCCTTCCCAGGGGTTCAGTTTCGCTCACAGAACGAGAGCAGACAGCTTGGGAAAATAACAGCGCTATTTTCATAGTGCTCGCCAGATGGGGGGTAGGGGGAGGCAAAAAAAAAGAATCGATGTAAAGATAAGGAGTGGATCATGTCTGAATGTATACTGGTGACGTCTAATGTGCGTGCGTGCGTGCGTGCGTGCGTGCGTGCGTGCGTGCGTGCGTGCGTGCGTCCGTGTGTGCGTGCGTGTGAGGCCGTAATGGGCGGTCGTTGAGCGGAAATAGACCCATCCCTCTCATAGTCGGTCCGTGCAATAGCTTTGCTCTACATCATGGAGATACAGACTACAGACTAGTACTGCATCTATTAATAATTGAGAGTCTTCTACGAGCTCCGTAGCAAAACAAATGCAGACGAGCCAAGAGCGTGTGTGTGTGCGTGTGTGCGTGTGTGCGTGTGTGCGTGTGTGTGTGTGTGTGTGTGTGTGTGTGTGTGTGTGTGTGTGTGTGTGTGTGTGTGTGTGTGTGTGTGTGTGTGTGCACATAGTGTGTGTGTGTGTGTGTGGCTGTGTGCACGCATGTCTGTGTGCACTTCTTACCATGAGAAAAAAAAAAAGTTTGCAGTTTGGGTCAGACAAAGACGTGAAGAATGAAAGAAATTGAGACGAATGAAAAAAGAAATAGGGAGAGGAGAGAAGAGAAGAGAAGAGAAGAGGAGAGGAGAGAAAAGAAGAGAAGAGAAGAGAAGAGAAGAGAAGAGAAGAGAAGAGAAGAGAAGAGAAGAGAAGAGAAGAGAAGAGAAGAGAAGAGAAGAGAAGAGAAGAGAAGAGAAGAGAAGAGAAGAGAAGAGAAGAGAAGACAGGGAGGTCTGAGAAAATTAGTGCAGAGCAACAACCAGTTGGGATAACAAAGATAAGAGGAGATGAAAGATAGACTGAGGAAAAAAGAGAGGAGAGAAGAAAAATGATACTTAGAGAAACAAAAAGAGAGAAGGGTTAGGCAAGCAGAAGGTTAAAATAACAACCGTGATGGAGGAGGACGATGACCATAATGATGATGGCAATGATGAAAATGATGAAAATGATTGTATTGTGTTGTGTACTGCAGTGCAGTGTTGGCCTAAGCGAGGGCAGCAATAAGGAGGATGGACGATAAAAGGTGAAAACTGTAAAAACATTTATACAGAATGAAGCATTTCTTTACCCGACACAGTACCTTAGTAGTTCCAATGCAGTGCAGTGTGTGTTTGTGTATGCGTGTGTGTGTGTGTGTGTGTATGCGTGTGTGTGTGTGTGTGTGTGTGTGTGTGTGTGTGTGTGTGTGTGTGTGTGCGTGTGTGTGTGTGTGTGTGTGTGTGTGTGTGTGCGTGTGTGTGTGTGCGTGTGTGTGTGTGTGTGTGTGTGTATGTGTGTGTGTGTGTGTGTGTTCTCACCATGACTTTGTGTTCTCCGGTGATGTCGGGCCATTCGCACATGAGCTGTGTCTCTGAGACGGTGAGCACACAGGGCATGTCCCCGATCAGAACCGTGTAGTTCAGCCTGGAGTTCCCTGGAGCCGACGGGATGAGGTTCCGCCCCTAGAACCGAACAAACAGAACATCCCACATATAGTCACACATCAGAGATGCACTTCACAGAACGGAAATGCACATTGACACTGAAAACACTGAACATAGTCAGACATTTTTAATTATAAAGAATTATTTTATGTGCACATACATTGTCTAGTGTTTACTGTGTGGGCCAATGTGTAATAATGCAAATCGGCACCCTGTAGGGCCTGAACGTATGGTTGAAAAATGCACGGCAGAGCTGACTGACTTGGTCTAATGGTGCAATAAATATCAAAATATCATATGCAAAAAGCTCATAACATGCGCACAGACATCCTGACACATGAGCTGGCCTGTAAACATTCTCAGAATTTAGTTTTTACCCTCTCCCTTTACACACACACACACACACTTGCAGAGGTGCACACACGTACGCAGGCACACACGCACACTGATTAAGGCTAGAGGTGGAATTCTGTTAAATCTTTGGAGGTTTGTGTCAGCGCCACATTAGCTTCAGCTATCCGAGGGAGGCAAGTCATTTAAACGTGTAAATAACACTCAACACTATAAACACGCTTGCTTGCACACCCACACCAACACACAAATTCCCAAAAACACACAGGCACACAAGCTCACACAAACGCACACATAAAAACACACACACACATACACAAAAACACACACACAAAAACACACACACAAAAAAACACACACACACACACACACACAAAAAAAAACACACACACAAAAAAACACACACACAAAACACACACAAAACACACACACACACACACACACACACACACACACACACACACACACACACACACACACACACACACACACACACACACACACACACACACACACACACACCTTCTGCATCTCCCCCATTACCCAAGAGGCTTTGCAAAAGGGGAAAAATTAATTGCTTGGAAAATCTGATGCACATCTAATTTATCTGCGATTATTTAATGGAATTGCCATTTTTTCCTTTTTTTTCATTCTCTCCTGGTTACTGCTGTGCAAAAAGGGAGGCAGTAATCAAAAAGGTCTCACCACTGATTGTTATTTAACCCACAAACTCAGTTATGGGAGTCACGCTTTCACACGCTTTTCTCCCTCTCCAGCTTCACGGCTCATTTTTGATTGGCTTCTGCAGAGCTGGCTGGTAGGATTTTTTTTGGGGGGGCGAGGGGTTTTGTGGGCTGTGTGCATGTGTGTGTGTGTGTGTGCGTGTGTATGTGTGTGTATGTGCGCGTGTGTGTGCGTATATGTGTGTGCGTGAGCAGGTTTTTGTATGCGTGCGTGTGTATTCATGTGTGTGTGTCTGTGTGTGTGTGTGTGCGTGCGTGCGCAGGTTTTTGTATGCGTGCGTGTGTATTCATGTGTGTGTGCACGTGTGTGTGTGTGTGTGTGTGTGTGTGTGTGTGTGTGTGTGTGTGTGTGTGCGTGTGTGTGCGTGCTCGCGTGCATGTGTCTGTGTGTGTGTGTGTGTAGATTGGTAATAATAATGTGTGAGGGGGCCTCTTTGCGGAGGCCTATTATAATACCATTATCATTTTTTCTACATGACATCTTTGAAGTTCAAGGGAGAACCTGAGATATTCAAATGGCTATAACAACATTTCAAAAAGCCAAAAAAGCAGACAGGAGAGAGAAATATATATCTGAACTGATAAAAGGTTTAAAAGGCCTCTGTATTTGAAGAGAGGAGAGTGGTGGAGAGAGAGAGAAAGGGGACAGAGGAGAGAGAG
>NC_085870.1:18323566-18331066 GCF_034702125.1 Engraulis encrasicolus
CAAATGGGCCTTTTTAAGCCTAGACGTGGCCGCAGGGCAGCATGGGCTCGGGTGCAATATGGTGAGGTTTCTACTACACCACCCAAATGAAAAGCTCCTTTATTTCTCTGCCTGCCCCCCCAGCCCCCTCCACTCTCTCCCTCTCTCTCTCTCTCTCTCTTCATCATACACACACGTACACACACAAACAAACACACACACACACACACACACACACACACACACACACACACACACACACACACACACACACACACACACACACACACACACACACACAGTGTACGCAAGCAAGCGTACGCAAGCAAGCGTTCGCAAGCGAGCGTTCGCAAGCGAGCGTTCGCGAGCGCGCGCACACACACACACCTCACCATATCGCTCCACCACACCACACCTCCACATCGTCCAAACACAACCTCAATCTCTCCATCTCCAATTTCTCATGCCCTCTCCCCTTTTCTCTTTTTCTCCCCTCTATGAACATTATAGTGGGGTCATCCATCTCTCATGGTTCTGCTTCATCATACCGAGAGCCCTTGGACAGCTTAAAAAAAAGAAAGAAGAAAGAAAAAGAAAAAATGGAGGGAAGAAAGGAGGGGAGTGGGAGTCGTAAGGCAGTTCCTGTGGAAGTGCTGTAAAAGGACATCCGATACTCACAAAAAAAGAGGGAGAGAAAAAAAAGTTAATTCACAGGGCCCTTTCTGAGCCCCTCTTTTTATTTCAATATCAATCTCTTCCTCATCCCCCCTCTTCTCTACTTCCCTCTCTTCTCCCTACAACCCCTACCCCTTACCCCGTGATCCTTTTCTCAGAAACTTACAGGCTCAGTGCTTTTAAAGCACAGAACCTTTTACTTCTCTCTCTCTCTCTCTCTCCTCATCTCGCGCTCTCTTTGTCCATGTCTCTCTCTCTATATCCATCTCTCTTCGTCCATCTCTCTCTTCGTCCATCTCTCTCTCTCTTCGTCCATCTCTCTCTCTCTCTCTCTCTCTCTCTCTCTCTCTCTCTCTCTCTCTCTCTCTCTCTCTCTCTCTCTCTCTCTCTCTCTCTCTCTCTCTCTCTATATATATATATATATATATATATATCTCCTTGACTCTCTCCTTCATCCATTAAAGTAGGGCACCGGTCGGTGGGACCTGGTGGACTGCCCTTGTGACATCAGCACCTTGGGGACTGGACATAAGGGGCAGGAGGAGCATAAGGGGCATTGGGGACATGGCACAAGCAGACACCTGTCAGCTTAATCAGGGTGGGGTAGAATAGGGGCCTGGTGGGGGATGGTTGGGGTGGGGTGGGGTGGGGTCGTGTCCACGGCAACCAAGAGCATCTTCTCTTCTCTTCTCTTCTCATCTCATCTTCTTTTCTCTGCTGACAGAAAGCTGGAGTGACGCACGCCGAGAGCAGCCACTTAGCACCTCTGTCTATCCATTAGTGTCAGACGAGGAGGAGAGGCAAATGAGACGCAGACAGGAAAGGAGAGAGGGAGGGAGAGAGGGGGTGGGGGGGGGGGGGGAGAGAGAGAGAGGAGAGAGAGAGAGAGAGAGAGAGAGCGCGAGCGAGAGAGAGCGAGAGAGAGGAGAGACATGAGAGAGGAGAGAGAGAGAGAGAGAGAGAGAGAGAGAGAGAGAGAGAGAGAGAGAGAGAGAGGGAGGGAGGGAGGGAGGGAGGGCTCTGAGAGGAGAGAGAGGCTAGGATGATGTCGAAATGGAGATGGAGACAGACAGACAGACAGACAGACAGACAGACAGAGATAGGTTCAGATGTAGAGAGAAATACAGAGGTGGAGAAAGAAAGAAAGAAAGAAAGAAAGAAAGAAAGAAAGAAAGAAAGAAAGAAAGAAAGAAAGAAAGAAAGAAAGAAAGAATGAGAGAAAAAAAGAGTATGGTGGTGGTGGTGGTGGTAAAGGAATGAAATAACGTCTGACTGAAGTCCCATGTGCACACATGAACCCCTGGCCAGTTCAGCAATGTTTAAGAGCGAACAAGACGGGGAATCAAAGAGACGCATTGTAACAAGACAGGAAATGAAAAAATATGGTAAAAGTGGATAGACAGACCAAGAGGAAAGGAGACTGGGAAGGAGTGATGGGGTGAGAGATGGGGGAAGGAGAAAGGATGGGCGGAATGGATTGGATGAATGGATGGCTGAAATGACGTCAGACAGTTAAAGACTTGGCAGGATAACACCACCGGCTGGCCTCGCCAACATTCCATTATTTTACTTTTTGGGGATTTTCTTGCCTTTCATTGGACAGGACAGTTTGAGAGGAGACAGGAAAGTAATGAGAAAGAGAGAGAGGGAGACATAGGGTAAGATCGGGAAATGGCCTCGGGCCGGAACGGGACCGGAATCGGGTCTCCAGCGTTACAGTCAGTGCCTTAGCCCTTTGAGCCACAGCTGGGACCTCACCAATATTCTTGTAATTTCGCTGTGGAGGACAGAGGTCATGGGCCACGTCTTTCAACACGTGACAGAAATTGTAATTATTGTATATTTTATCAATTTTTGGGGGCTTTTATACCTTTATTATTCTGACGCCGCAGTGAGAGACACAGGAAATGAGTGGGGAGAAAGAGATGGGGAAGGATTAGTAAATGACCTCGGGCCAGAATCTAACCGGAGTCCCGAGCGAAATGGTGCAGCACAATAGTCCACTGAGACACTCCACCCCATACCCCATATCACCTCTTTCAACCCCATGTGAATCCTTTTCTGCTGTTTAATGGTAAATTACAAATACTGCCTAATGCTGGTCCCTCACACCATCTTTACAAGTGAGAGAGAGAGGTGTGGGGGTGGGGCAGGAGGGGGATAACAGTACATTAAATCCCCGTCTGACCTTTTCTGTCCCTCCTGAGGGGAGGGAGGGAGGAAGTCAACTGTCCGTGAAATGGCCATTTAGGGTAATTAGCACCTTGGTTAAAACACGATTAATGCCTTCTGTGGATGCTACTAGCAGATGCCATGCTAATATAATATGATATAATGCCCACATTATCATCATCATCATCATCATCATCATCATCACCATCCTCCTCCTCTTACTCCACAGCTGGGAAGATGGAGATGGGCAGTAGCCAATCAGAAGCTCACCTCATGGGTGGTGTTCATGAGATGACAGCCATTGGCTGTGCTTGATGGTTATAAATGACCAGTTTCCCTTTTTTTTCCTACATTGTGTCCCCTCTTGCACTGGGGCTGCAGGTGCGGGCATATATGGTAACGGTATGCCTGTAGATATTTAGATGTGGCCCACTGGACAAGTGTGACATACCGCTACACAAGGGACCCGGGTTTGATTCCGGCCTGAGGTCATTTCCAAATCCTTCCCCATCTCCCTCTTCCCCCATTCATCCATTCATATCCTGCCTCTCTCATTGTCTAGTCTGATTAATCAATGTGTAAAAGCCCAAAAATATCTTTGAAAAAGTTTGCCAGTTGGGAGTCCATCACTGCTTCTCTTCATAAGATTAGAACTGACCACCAGCTAGCTCCTATGAGACCCCCGCAGTTCAGTCACACACCCCGGCCGGCCACCAAGCGAGAGACTTGGGACGGCAGCCAGTCATCTGCCTCCGGCTAATTCCAATATCACCCTTTTTTCCTTCGCTTCTGCCACACCTTCACTTCCAATCTCCCTTCACAGCTTCCCTTCTGCCAGTGTGCAGTAAGCACCAACTGACACTGTTACGAGCTCTGGGCTCTTTTTAACTCTCTTCTCTTACTCGCTCTCTCTCTTTCTGCTGCTTACGTTCTCTTTCATGGTTTCTCTTTGTCTCCTTTGCACTCTCTCTGTTGCTTTCATCTCCACTTCAATCTCTCTCTCTCTGTCTCTCTCTCTCTCTCTCTCTCTCTCTCTCTCTCTCTCTCTCTCTCTCTCTCTCTCTCTCTCTCTCTCTCTCTCTCTCTCTCTCTCTCTCTCTCTCTCTGGTTCCCATTTTCATGCCTGCAGTTTGTTGGGCCATGTCTGGACAGCTCTGCTCTGCTCCCACAGGCGGCCATTTTGGACCAATTTGGCCCATTTTGTCTGTTGCCTGCCACCGGTATCATCTGTATCAGTGCCTTGGAGAAAGCAGGTGGGCAGACGGGTGGGCAAGCAGACATGGGCGGTGGAGAGAGAGGAGAGAGAGGAGAGAGAGGAGGGGCCCGGGCCCCACTGTCTTTTTGACAGACAGCCTAGCGGGGGAAAACACACGCACGCACGAACGCGCACGGACGCACAACATGCCATTGGCAAACAAGGGAGTAAGCTGGAGAGAGAGGAGATGAAACAAGATGAGAGGAGACAAGGAGAGATGGGGATGGGGGCAATGGCAAACATGTGTTGGGAGAGACCCAAACAGTGGCAGCCCCAAAAGAGGAAATGGTAGCGCTAAAAGGAAGAGGAAGAGGAAGAGGAAGAGGAAGAGGAAGAGGAAGAGGAAGAGGAAGCCAAGCCAGTGTCTAACTGGGTGTGGCACCACAAACGATCGATAAAATTGGGACAGATCATAAGGAGCTTTTAGATGCATCCTAGCATCTCTATTAGAGGGTATGTCCGTCCGAAACGCATTCTTTAAATCGGCAAAAACACGATCTTCGCCGCCATTTTTCGCATTACTCTTTTCATATTTGTGCATTTGGATGCATCTTTGTCCGCCTGTCGACTTTTTTCCCACAATCTACATCAAGTACGGTTCCATGCTGCAATCCTATGGCAGACATGGACCTTTAGGAGAAAAGGAGACTAATAGGAGAATAAATGGAGTTCAATGGAAAGTCAAACCCATTTAGGAGAGCGGACTTAATCCCACTTTGTTGCATTGGTGACGCGTGATATCATCAACTCTGTTACCATTGAAAGTCTTTGGTATAGTGTAGTATATTAGGGGTGGGTATTGGCAAAGGGTTCACGATTCGATGCGCATCACGATACACATGCCACGATACGATTCTATCACGATGCATTGCGATTCATGTACTACTGTGATGCATTGCGATATTTACTTCAGTAAATGTGTAAAATACAGCTTATTTGTCAGTTGCTGTGTAGCTTTTTAAAGTCAGTTCATACTATTTAAGCATTCTATCATCTGGGAGAGAGCTTACATCACAACAGAAATATTACCTATTCTCTACTGAACAAAATAACCCGTGGCAAATTGAATTTTATTGTTATCAAATAATCAATTGTCATGAATCCATGCAGTATATTGAGAAAATAAGTATCACGATACCTTGTCATGAATCGATGCATTGTATCGTGAGAGTAAGTATCACGATGCATCGATATGACGATTATTTTGCACACCCCTAGTAGGCCACTACTTGTAGGTGGGCTATATGCATTTAATGCAATACCGGGGGACACAGTACAGAGTAAATGTTCCAGTGTTCGTTCAACACTTCGAGAAGTACCAATGAGTGTTGAATTAACTGTGAAATTTACTGTGCAAATCAACACTGAAAAAAACTTAATCTCATTGAATACCTATATTTGCCATAAATTCATAGGGCATCTCCACATGGTCTTTCAGGGCTTGCCAAATGTAGTGGATGTTTCTGATCACACACGAGCAGTCTGGGTAATCTGAACCACAGTTCTGTCTGAGCTGAGACTTGCGTAACCAAAGATAAGCTTTATTTGAAATTTAAAGTTCATGAAATTACATTGTTTTTGTGTCTTGGATTCCTCCTTTGTTCGCTACATTTAACTTTAAAGCCTCACAGCAGAAGCAGCGTGCTGTAGGTAAAATATTGTGCCATTTAATCTGTACCTAATGAGCTAAAACGTGGCCACCGCTGCGCCTATAATGTTGTGCTGTGCTGTGCTGTGTGTGTGTGTGTGTGTGTGTGTGTGTGTGTGTGTGTGTGTGTGTGTGTGTGTGTGTGTGTGTGTGTGTGTGTGTGTGTGTGTGTGTGTGTGTGTGTGTGTGTGTGTGTGTGTGTACAGTACGTCTTTGTGTGCATTTGTCTAAGTGTGCGTGTGTGTGTGTGTGTGTGAGTGTGTGTGTGTGAGTGTGTGTGTGTGTGTGTGCATGTGTGCAGTAGGCTACATCTTTGTGTGCATTTGTCTAAGTGTGCGTATGTTTGTGTGTGTGTCTGTGTGTAAACTTGCTGCTACTGTGCCGGTAATGATGTGCAGTGTGGGTGTCTCCGTGTGTGTTTGTGCATGTGTGCAAGCCTGCGCGCTGCGCTGCCTGTACTGTATGTGTGTACTGCGGTGCCCTGTGTGCTCATTATTTCTCAGTCCAGCAGCAGCAGCAGCAGCAGCGTGCGGCATGGTAGTGACCGCTCCCACTGACCGAGCCCTGTCCACAGGCTCCTAGTAACGGCTATTATCCCCCTCAATACTCACCGCTGAAATAACACCGCTGCCAATTAACCAAACTACAGAAACTATTGTGTGAAGCGAGCGACTGTGGCAATCCTGCTGGCCGGTGAAACCATAGACTGCCCATTATTGTACACACAGCCTGAACGAGTGAAACCAATCATGGCAAACGGCGGTTGGAATCGATCCGGTCGATGGTATTGATCTTACCAGGCTTGTTCTGGTGAGCTGAGGTGAGGAGAGGTGAGGTGCAATGCGGAGGTGGTGGTGGTGCAAGAAACGTGTGGTGGATGCTAGCAGCTAAATCTCGAAACCCCCAACAGAGTTGAAAGGTGTCACAGCGCTAGTGACAAATACGCGATGTGTTGACTCTAATGATAAAGACAGGATGTGGAAATCCAGTGCAGAGGAGTGCTCATCTGCAGCGCACACCGTTGATGGTTGTCCAACTCACTACTGTGTAGGCAGCAAATATTGTGCAGGCTATATATGAAATATTCTTGTTAAAAATTGTGTAAAATTCGCCGCTGCACTTAGTCTTATTGCGGCTGTTAACCCTTCATTCAAAATTCAACCAGCACGCTCAATATTAGATACACAAAAAGAACGGGTTGGGTCCTTGAGGCAATCTGTTTACCTGTGCATACTGTTCTATGTGTGTGTGCATGTGTTTGTATGTAGTGTGCAAGCCCAATAAAAATATTACCACCCAAAATGGTTAGTAGATGCAGATATTACCAGCCAAACACACCATCACAAATGGGTCAAACTGGCTATTAAGCTGGTCTTTCCTACCTGCCAAACTGAAATTTTAACCGCATTTGGCTGGTGTTCATTTAGAGCCCTGGCTAGTGTGTGTGCCGTGTGTCTGGTGAGGCTGTACCTGGCGATGGTCCAATCGGGCTCGATCTTCTGTATGGTGGGGTCGTCCGTGTAGTTGAACTTCACCTCCGGGTTCCGCAGCTCGGCTGAGTTGATGTCCACCATCACAGGGGTGCCACCGGGGTTCAGTCCAGCTGGCGTCACGCACACAATCTCCCTGGCAGTACGTCTGGAGGAAGCAGAGAACACACACGTGTGTCAGAGATGTACAACATGAAATTGACCTTCAGTACAACGGATACTTTTGCTTAATGTAACTGTAAAAAACATGATTTAAAAAAAAAAAAAAACTTGTCTTTTGC
>NC_085870.1:18333566-18338566 GCF_034702125.1 Engraulis encrasicolus
TGCAGCCGCAGATAGGGCAAGCGCCCGAGGACAAACTTTGCGCAACCCAGAGACCCATGAGAGGCACACACATAATGTACACGCATGTGCACAGCACACACACAAACACACACACACACAGACACAAGCGTATCCACACATACAGTACACACACCCATGCACGCACACACACCCATGTGCACCCACACACACATTCACTAACCCATGAGTGATTACATGGGCTAAGGTGTGGAAATCCAGTGGTGGCGGTGGCGGTGGTGGTGGCGGCTGTGGCGGAAAATTCCAGAAGGGCTTGGGCAAGGCCAATCAAGTGGGCAGCTCAAGGAGCTGGATGAGGCTTGACAGCTGGGTAATTATTCCATTCTGTTCCTAGTCTCTCGCTCTCTCTCTCTCTCTCTCTCGCCCTCTCCCCATTCTCTCTCTTTCTCTTTCTCTTTCTCCCTCTCTTTCCCCAACATACACTATTACACTATGCCCTCCGTCTACTAGAACGAATTCTACTACTCTCTCTCCTCCTCTTTTCTGCTTCTAAGACTCCGTTTCCATGTTAATTCTCTCTCTCTCTCTCTCTCTCTCTCTCTCTCTATCTCTCTCTCTATCTCTCTCTCTCTATCTCTCTCTCCTCCTGAAATGTGTGTTAATTCTTAACGTATGCCAGGACACAACCCTGCCTTGGTTCTAAAGTGTTGAGGAAGCCCTGTGCTGGCAGCTTCCTTCTTCTTTCCTTGCCATGTCTTGCCTTGCCTGGTGTACACCTCATTGAGGCTCCAAGCCATCTGCTTACAGACTTAATGCGTGTGGATGAAGCAGGTGTGCCAGAGGGAAAGTCTGCCGTGATCAGAATGACAGAGCGTGGGGTGCTGTGGCGCTGGATGCTGTATATTGGCAGCTACGTACATTGCGCATGGGGACCCAGGTTCGAATCTTAAAAAAAGATTTTTGGCCGGGGATGTGGCAACTCGGCAAGCAGGACTGTGAGATCTCGGTTGGAGACACTAAAGTCAGTTGGATTGTGACGTTGCAATCACCTTCACTGTATTCCATGGTACACCTCACACAACATGCGGAAACCAAATCGGTGCGGAATGACACAGGTAGAGTCACTACCTCTCTCAATACTCTCTCTCTCTCTCTGCAAAATAGGAATTAAATAGCAATCAGAGCATCATGCGCCTTCAGACATGGAAACGGACAAATAGAATGACGTCGGCCTGACAGAGTAGTCAGTCCAGAGTTTCTGCTATTTTTGTTTATAATAGAGTTCCATGTGGTGTTTGGGAGCTGATAAGAGGTGTGGTACTGTACCTCTCGTAGGTGCAGGCGTGCAGGCCGATCTTGACGGCGACTGCGCTGCCGGCATTCAGGTGGATGCCGTGGATGGTGATGCGTGTCCCCCCAGACAGCGGCCCGAAAGAGGGGGTGACCCGCGTGAAGTAGGGCGACTGTGGAGAGGAAGAGGAAACGAGGGAGGGGGAATTAATGATGAGGAAAAAATACATTACATTAACACACGCTACCTGTACATCTGGCTTTCAATACAGTAACCATGACCAGCACTAGAACATACATGAACATGAACATGAAAATACCCGAACATGTGCTACAACATGCCTGCGACAAAATGCTCTGAATCATACATAATAAACCCATTATATGAATAGAGGAGTACCGGTAAGACTGTTTGAGACGCATGAGGTCCATGCACTTCCTAAGCAGAAATGTGTGGTGTCTCGTCCTCTTACCACAAAGGTGAAGGGCTTGGGTGAGATGGCCCGGTAATCCGGCTGGCAGTCCCGCACACACACCTCCACATGGGCCTTCTGCTCAGGATGGCCTGTGGCATCAGCCAATCGACACACGATCCTGGGAGAGAGAGAGGCAGAGAGAGATATGGAAGACTTCCTTACAACTAGATAACATTGTGTTTTCACTGAGCAGAACCCATCATTTGAAAAAAGTAAAGATCTTCCCACTTCACACCCTCTACTTCCCTAACTCTTTACATAAAATTACCATATTTTGTATAAAGCATAATGCATTCTCTGCTTACCTCCCCACGGTAATAATGGAAAGAAATATTCCATTGAAGTAATAAGGTGAAGTAATAGGTGTGATATGGCAAAATCAATTCATGGCAATTCAGGACTTAGGTCTGTGGTGAGATCCAAGAGACTGTGTTTCTGTCTTTGCACTCGATGACACGGTAGAGCAATTTAATGGCAGGAGTTTTTAATCATTAAAAGTCATTCACTGCCCACCTGTTGTGGGATGTGGGGACTGTGTTTGTGTGTTTACACTTGATGTCAGGTGTCAGGACTTTTTTTTATTAGTCATTAAAAGTCATTCACATCCCACCTGTTGCGAGATATGGGGACTGTGTTAGCGTGTCTGGCACTTGACCGTGAAAGCATGGGGGGGTCACAGTGTCCTTTCCCTGTGCTCCACAGCGTGGCGGAGAGGTGGGTGACGATGACTACAAGGGTGGTAGTCCAACGAGTGAGTGTCAGGGATGACCTCCATGTCCAGTTTCCAATGCATACACACACTCACACACACACACACACACACACACACACACACACACATACACACACACACACACACACACACACACTCATGATACACACACACTCAGTACATACACACACAATCTCTCTATCTCTCTAGCTTTCTCTATCTCTCATATCTCTCTCTATCTCTCTCTCACACTCACAATCTGTCACACACACAATCTCTCTCTCTCTCACACATACACAGACACACACAGACACACACAGACACACACAGACACACACAGACACACACAGACACACACACACACACACACACAGACACACACACACACACACACAGACACACACACACACACACACACACACACGCACACACACACACGCACACACACACTCCTAATGAGGAGCAGCATCCATAGCTGGGCAGCTGGCCATGGGGGTTGTGTCGCCGGGGCAACTGTGACAGCAAGGTCGCGGAACAGGCCGGAAAACAGACCGGCAGGGGCCAAGGGCAGCACTCACTCCAGGGCATTGCTAACCACCTCGTCTCGGACACATCAGGACATCCATGGAGCTCTTTTTTTTTGGTTACACAACATCATGCACATCAGCAGAGGCATCTGTCTACACTAGTGTTCTCAACGGGGGCGCCACAGCCCCCCTGGGGGTGTTGGGAAGCACCAGGGGGGCGTTGAGAAGGATACAGCTGAGTAGGGTTGGGGCTTAGGTCCCATTGGGGAACATTAGTATTTTATTTTTCAGGCCTATGATGAGGTTAAAGGGCCGTTGGGGGGCTTATGATGAGGTCAATGAGGCGTTTGTTCAAAAAAGGTTGAGAACCACTGGTCTACACCTTGGATAGCTTTTTCAACCAATAGCAAGAGTCTCCTGCAAGGATTTCTTCCAAAGTGGCAAGGAAGTCACTAAATATAGGGGTAACACTTTATAATAAGTACCCCTTTTTAAGCATAAGTTAACCCTTAGTTATTCTTAGTTAATTCAGAAACTTGATCACAGGACGTGATGAAGCTTAGTACCCTGACAACTTATCTTTTTTGCTGTTACAAGAATGGCAATGATCAAGTCGTAGCGCATTACTAAAAGCCCCGTGCTATGTTCTAGTAGTGTAGTACAATAGCAGTTAACTTTTCAATGGCTAGCGTTCCACTAAAATAAAAGTAATTGGTTTTCCCACCTGTTGTGAGATGGGAAGACTGTGTTGGTATTTGATTCATTGAGAGAATTCTAAACACATACACGCACACTCACACGTCATGTAAGTTGTCAGACAACTGGATTTCCGTCTGGATTAATAAAAGAACTCTACTCTACTCTACATGCAGAGAAGAGAAAAGAAGGAAGACAGCTAATAACAGGGCTGTTGGGCGAACACTCACTGCTCTGCGCTGATGTACTCCTCCTCAATGGGCTGGCAAACCACCTTGCCGATGCGGACCTTGTTGGCGATGTCGCTGAACTGCAGGCCCAGGTTCTCCCCGATGATGGTCAGCCGAGTGCCCCCCTGCCTGGGGCCCGTCTCCGGGAACAACTGGAGGAGGAGAAGAAGAAAGATACAGAAACACATGTTGTGAGTATGGTTTAGCTTTTAGTTACTAAAATACAACGGAAATTTTCTGGTCTTTTTACGGCTTTATGGATGATAGGACAGTTTGAGAGGTGGACAGAAGACGAATGGGGAGAGAAATGGGGAGGGGTCGGCAAAGGACCCGGGCCGGGAACCGAACCCGAGTCGGCCTCATGGTAGATGAGTACCCTAGCAGTTGGCAACTGCAGGGCCTAGTTACTAGAATACATTGCTGAAGTCCACCAGTCCTCCAGTGTGTGCTAGTGTGAACTACCT
Source organism: Engraulis encrasicolus (assembly GCF_034702125.1). NCBI lineage: Eukaryota > Metazoa > Chordata > Actinopteri > Clupeiformes > Engraulidae > Engraulis > Engraulis encrasicolus. The sequence goes on from NC_085870.1 coordinate 18,337,941, forward strand.
TTAAAAATCAGATAAAAAATGACAAAGGCAAGAGCAGAGACAGTGTCTGAGCTACAGGGATTGAAACAATCACTCAGAAGGGAAAGGGGGGTGGTTGTGAGGCAAGTCTGCGAAAGAGTGTCAGGGGGTGAGAAAGGAGAAAGCAGAGAAGGAAAAGGCAGACAGAAAAAGAGAGAGAATCAGACAATGGCAGAGGGAGAGAAAGAGTGAAAGAGAAAGACGGAGAGAAAGAGAGAGGATGGATAGCAGACAAGAGTGTGATCACATGGTGGGATAACACACAGTTGTGAGAACTTGAGAGGAAAGAAATGGGGATGCGGGGTGGTGGAGGGGCGGGGATGGGAGGAGAGAGAAAGAGAAGGATAGAGAAAAGGAGAGGAGGAGACAGACTAACTCAGAGGGCCAAAGGGCTGCTTCCACACGGAGCGACGGAGAGAGAGAGAGAGAGAAACAAGTGTGGGGATGTAAACACATATGCACTGGGCAGTAATTGGTTTCAGAGGGGAAAGCTTGACAGACGCGCAGAGAGAGCGAGTGAGCTAGAGAGAGGGAGAGAGATAGCAAGAGAGAGAGAGAGAGAGAGAGAGAGAGAGAGAGAGGGAGTTAGAGAGCAAGGGAGAGGGAGA
>NC_085870.1:18348566-18351066 GCF_034702125.1 Engraulis encrasicolus
GCACAGTCAAGCAGTCAAGATTCTGAACAGTGCATACACAAGGCATTTTGCAACAATACACTGTATTACTTTCCCTTTTTACTGTCTTTTTTCAGTCTTGCATTTCTTTCTGCATTTCTTTTTTTCTTGAGCCAAGCTCTGTCTACACTGTTGTATTATTAATGCCGGCTCATATTTTATTTATCTATTTTTTTTTCTGCGTGTGTGAGAGAAAACTGGAGCGTATGGTGTGGTGTGGTGGTTCAGAAAGGGTAAGAGTCTCTGCACTGCCCAAGGGCTGCTAACACTACACACTACTATAGTGGGAGCATTTACACTTTAGTGATTGAGGTGGCGATCGAGGAGGAGTTTTGGCTGCTGCCAGGGCACAGCAGGGGTGGACTAGCGCCCCAACAACTTTTTAAAAATGTATTTATTGATTTATTCTTTTTAGGCATGTGGGGAACATGACGTACAAGGCCAGAGGAGGGAAAGGCAGAAGAGGAAAGATAAAAAGGATGGAGGCAGTGAGTTAAGAGGGGAGAGAGTGGTAAACCAAGAGCAAGGGAAGGAGAGAAGGAAGAGTGTTAGAGAAAGCAGAGAGGTATGGAAAACATGAGGGGAGATATCGAGGAAGAGAAGGAGACACTGGGGCAAGAAGGCAAGAGAGTGGGAGAGGTGGGAAATGAAGACGGGAGGGTTGACGTAGTGACAAAACAAGATGGTTCATGGATAAAGGGATGGAGAGAGGGCGAAAGGAGGGAGGGAGGAACTATGGAAAGGAGTACCGATGGGCAGAGAGAGAGAGAGAGAGAGAGAGAGAGAGAGAGAGAGAGAGAGAGAGAGGGAGAGAAGAGATGGACATGACAGACAATTGTGAATTAGTGTGTGGAGAGTATTAATTTACACATGAAATAAGTGGCAGGATTTGGGGCGTGCGTGGCGTGTGCGGGCGGCACGGGTGGCCAGTAAGTGAAACTGGCATTTTCAATTTGCTCCGTGACACGTCCGCCTGGGGCTGCTTCCTCCCAGAGACTCCAAGAGCAGGACTCGCCAGGCGGGCACACACACACGCACGGGCACACACACGCACATGCATGCGCGCACACGGACACATATGTGCACACACACACACACACACACACACACGTGGAGACACGCACACAAGAGGAGACACACACACACAAACTTACCCACGCACATGCACACGCGCGCACACACACACATGCGCGCGCGCACACACACACACACACACACACACACACGCGCGCGCACACACGCACACACGCACACACGCACACACATGGCACACACAGGCACTTTGTCATAAACCGTCTTCACCCTCCCGCCATCTCGCTCACCTCATCACAGCTACAGAGGTGAAAATACTGTGAGAGCATTCAACATGGCCTCAGAGCAATACAGTTACTGTAAGGTGTGCGGCAAGGTTGTAGTATATGTACTAAAACAATGTGCTGGCTAGATTTATATAAGAAATACGTACAGGTATAAGGTGTAAGCTTGTGACTATACACTCCTTGCAATAAGTTTTGTCGCCTATCCATGTTGTTGGAACAACATCTAATGACCTGACTTTCAACTAATCAATTGGCTTCAGAAGTCGCTCAGATGAAAGCTACAACCCTTGGGCAATATATTGAATTTAACTTCTATCGTCAATGAGCGCGAGCAGAGAAAGAGTAATGACAGATCAACACTGAGTGGTGATGGATATCAGCAAATAACACTGGTGCCCATGGAGACACGGGGATGCTGTGTGTGTGTAAGCCCTGGTCCCACAGCAATAACGTGTGTGGTTTTCATTTCTAGGAAAGCTTTAAAAAGCAATCATATTCAAACATTTACCCACAATCAAACCTCTCTCAAAATTACTCCACTGATATTACACATGCACGGTGGGTGCAAATACTTTTTTCTCCTTCAATCATTGCTCCATGCAGTATTGCAATGTAAAGAGCTGTATTGTGCCACTAGTTTTAAACAGAGCGTGTATGAGCCTAAGCTAATGTGGCATGTCACGTCAGCCAATCTGTGACAACACCAAATGACCCCCTTTTGGAAGTCGCTGAGGGACATCGCTCTTGACATGAGCGTGGCCGACCCTTCTACTAATGCTGCTTCACCAGGGCTGGAGTCTTCATCCATTACCAGAGTCAGATAAAAATAACAGAGACGTCAAAAAAACGTCCCTGCACTTGACTTTTAGTCAGTGCGTGGGGAGAATGTATTTCTAAAAGACATCTTTGATGCCATAATATTTCAATGAAAAAGCAAAATTACCATGAAATGTCTTTCGCCATAATGGCTTGGCGGTAATCTTCTTTATCAACTCCTATCATCCCTTTTGACCAATCACAACAATGGTGACACCACTGCTGGCTTCCTCATTGGCAGTCATACAAAGTCCCACCCACAACCACGAAATCTATAAAGGACCTTGCATTGCAGTCTGCTATTGTAAGTGACAGGAACCACCTAAACGCCAAATCACTCACTCTCT
>NC_085870.1:18356066-18358566 GCF_034702125.1 Engraulis encrasicolus
TTTCCCTGTGCGAGAGTGTGCGTGCGTGTGTGTGTGCCTACTGTATGTGTGTGTGGGTGTGGGAGTGTTTATGTGTGCCGGGGTGACTCAGACCTAAAATCACTTTGCACACACAAACTGTACATGCGCACAGGGCCGCTGACAGCTTTCGTTGGTCCCAGGACAAAGTCATCTGAAAAGCCCCCCTTCTCAATAGCCTATATACAATGTAATTGGGACCCAAACCTGGGCCCCCTATCTGCCTGGGCCCGGGACAACAAACCCTGTCGGCAGGCCTGCATACACACGCAACCATACATATACACACATTATTTATTATCATATCAGAAAATAGACTTGCACGCCAACACACACACGCACACACACACACATTTACAGGCACACACACACACACACACACACACACACACACACACACACATTTACAGGCACACACACACACACACACACACACACATTTACAGGCCATAATCAAGGATCAAGCAATAATCCAACATGGGATTAATCTGTGGTCAGCCGGTGCTGAATAGCTTGTCTGGGCTCATTGTACTCCGACTCAGTAGCTGGTTTGGGTGGTGTGTGTGTGTGTGTGTGTGTGTGTGTGTGTGTGTGTGTGTGTGTGTGTGTGTGTGTGTGTGTGTGTGTGTGTGTGTGTGTGTGTGTGTGTGTGTGTGTGTGTGTGTGTGTGTGTGTGTGTGTGTGTGTGTGTGTGTGTACAGGGCTGCTTGCTTCCTTCCTCGCTCGTTCGCTAGCTAGCGGCCCGCTAACAGGATTGGGAGCCGATCCCATTACGGGAGCAACTTTGACAGGATTATTACAGGGCTGCTTGCTGCCACTGCAGCCGCGGCTTCCGCAATAGTAAGCGCCTTGCGAAAAAAACGCCTCGTCTCATCGCGAACCACTAGCGCTGATGGCAACGAAAAGCTGCCTGGAGCTGAGTTGAATTGAGTCGAATAGAGGCACATGCAGACAGGCAAGGCAGGCAGGCAGGCAGAAAAGCGACAGGATTGGACAGGACAGAAAGGAAGAGAAGTTGCTGGCCTAGGCACAAGAAGTTGCAAGAGTCGGCAAAAAGTAAATAAATACATAGTGTAAATAAAAATGGAGGAATACACCACGAAATGTTCTCATCGATGCCACGTCTCTAGAAGCATGCATCTCTCCGTTCACCGCAGTCCCTTGCTAACACGCTGGCTGACTCTGCTGCTGTTTCACCTTGTCTCTCTCTCTCTCTCTCTTTGCACCTTTCACATCCCTGACTTTGTCCCCTCTGCTCTCTTCAACTATTCTGCTCCTCCCAAACTTCTGCTTCAAGCTACGCTGTTTTTTCGCTCTTTACTCTTTAATCTCCCTCTCCTTCCGTCTCCAATCATCAACCCCTCTCACCAGGGGCGGAGCACTGGTATTGGGACAGGGGGGGCGGGAGATGTGTCAGAGGTGTTGGGCCCACGAAATATCGTAGAATGGGGCCCCTACAAGATGTTTGGCAATCGAAAGCCACTGGCAGGGCCCCCCCCCAAGTGGTGAGGCCGGGGGTTCCTGGCCCCTATGCCCCGCCCCCCCGCCTCTCACCCTACACACTTCTGATTCCTGCCCCGTCATTTGACCACTTTTAAAAGCCTTGGACTTCAATGCAACCTCATAACTCATAATAAAACAGAGGTGGTTAACTCAGGCCCGGGGGCCACATGCGGCCCCGCTGGGCCATTCCATGTGGCCCGCAGAGCCTTCACTAAAAAGACAGCTTTTAAAGCCGTCACTCACCATTCTTAAAATGGCTACATTTAAATCCAAATTTCATGCGGTCTCTCAACATTCTTAAAATGGCTAACCAGAACAGGGGTCTTGCCACTTTAACATTAACCAGGTTAATCTCTTTCTATCTCTTCTTCCTCTGCCTTCCTGCGATTTCTGCCTCTCCTCCCCTCCTCTCCTTTTAAATCCATCTCTAACAATGATGTTTTTTCCCCATTTGTTAAGCACTTTGAGTTGCATGCCTTGTATGATACAGTGCTATACAAATACAATTATTATTATTATATTATTATTATTAAGTACATAGGCTACATCTAAATACATGTCATAATTACAATGTGCATGAATAGCAAAGCTGACAAATTGTGTCAGTTTGCACAATTTCTTATTATTGACACAAGCAAGTTGCATGCGATATCTGGCCCTTCGGTCAATGTTCTATACCCAATGTGGCCCTTGGGCCAAAATAATTGCCCACCCCTGTAATAGCAGCAGTCTTTTAGCTGTGTCTGTCCAGCACTGCGTAGGTACACAGACGCTTGCCAAATAGCAATAGCATTGAACTCGTACTCTAAAGGCCATTTGAGCAAGCAAACGCTGGCAAGATGACTTTAGCCCGGGGAAGGTAAACAAACACTAGCATTGCAGTACAGTATGTCTATGACATTGAGAAAGTAGACAGAGTTTGCTGTACATTCACAGCACTTTTCATCCTTTATTTAAACTTTATCTTCCATCTCTGCCC
>NC_085870.1:18381066-18388566 GCF_034702125.1 Engraulis encrasicolus
GGTTGGTAAAAAATATTTCACTTGCAATGAGTTAATGGATGACTGGCTACAGTTCCCAGTAAATAAACTACATTACCTAGCGTTCAAGAAATCTGGAGCTAATAAGCTATGTGAAGTTAGTGAGAATGTATTGGAATAAAAGTTTTTAACTGCCAGTTTTTTCCTAGCTGTGTGTCACTTTGTAATTGTATAGTTCATACATGTCTCAGTGAAAAAAAATATTAATATTATGTAAACTGCAAACAATTTACACGTCGCCACTGTAATACGCCAATGTAATATGCCAATGTAATATATTGACTGAATATATTGTCTGAAATGTTGGAATTTATTAGCTTAACGTTGGTCCCATTTCATCTGTGCATCTATGTCTTAATTCTATTTCAGACTCAGACCACGGCCACACACATGCCTGGGGTAGGGCTGCACAAATAATGGTACCAAAATTCACATTGACTATTTAAATGTAACTCAATAATCAAGCACATGACATTTGAGCATTTGAGGTCACCTGCATCTTGACGAAGAGGAGGGCATCGCATTGCTTCTTTATTATTTTGTGTGTATAACTTACTGTTGAAATTGCTTTTGAAGTTCTTTCTATAATAACTGAAAAAACAAGGTGTCTTGTAAGCAACTGTTTCATAAGTGCAATGAGATGTTGGACATTAAAACATTATACAAAACCATGATGAGAGATTACACCATAGTGTATCTCTTAGTCAACGGAATACTGTGTTTTTTTCCTGAGATGCTGAGATCACCATCAGGTTCCATAACATTTATTTCCTCCACAATCTAGGCTATATTATGTCATATTAACTTTCAGCACTCATACACATATCTGTGGTCTATGCTGACTCCAATCAACCAGCGTCAATCCAATCAGCATTAGAGCATTGATAGAATCAAAAGCAGGAGTGTCAAACTGTCAAACTCATTTTAGTTCAGGGGCCAGATACAGCCTATTTGATGTGAAGTGGGCCAGACCAGCGATGTGGTTGTGAAATATTACACATTTCTACTTTATATTGGAATCACATTACTAGTCAATCATCTCAAGGTGGGTGACAGCGGGTATACGGTATCAGAAGCTTTGACTGTAAATGGCAACCAAAAAGAGCATTTGTCCTTAAGTATTTAAAACCTGAAAGCTCAGACAACTGCAGCAATTTTTGCAAAAAATTGGGGCTGTATTGAACCATCATACCAATGTACCACCGAAAAGTTTGGTAGGGCCAGTGATGCATTTGAGAATGACAAGATTAAAACATTTGTGGGATATTTAGATGCCACATAATGATGTATGCTATTTATGGGATTGTCGGATAAAACAACATATAGTTTCAAAACACTATATATTTGGGGGAGGGACTAATCTTAAGACATCATACCAAGGGGTAAGTTTGAAGGTGGAAACATTGCAACATTTGTCTGGTTATCACCAGACGATCTCACAAATCAAACAGTCCGGAGGCTACAATTTTGTGTAGAAAAGCTGTGGTTTACAATTGCCCATGGCCTTTCATTGGGCATAACAAATGTGTCTTTTGGCATTATGATGAAGACTGGTCTCACAGTCTAAGGTAAAAGATAAAAAAAACTTTAACATTTATGAAACAAAGAAACTTGAAGATTAGATATAACTTTAAGACATAATGAATGTCATACATCTCTAAAATTATGTTTTTAAGGTTTTCACTCAACCTAAAAGGGCCCCAAGACATGTTTCACAATGCTCAACGTCTGCTAAAACTTTCACATGGATATTTCTGACCTAGGGACAGTTGCTGTTTGCCTATTAATGACAATGATAAGTATCAGCAGACATATGAATGAAATGGACGTTTGAGAATCTTACTTTGTGCCCCTTTAACACGGCAACCCTTTACTGCATACCAGAGGCTACAAGACACCGGCCATCTATTACGCTGACTAATACTTTTGCTTGGAGTGTTTTGAGACCATGTTCATGGTGATATCACACTTTAATAAACTGAAAAAAAACGTAAAGTAATTGAATTAAACCTCTGCCTAGTGAAGACCCTTCTCTCCAGTGGCCAAAAAAACATCCACTCATCCCTGCTCATATGCACAGTATACTCAGTGTTTCTCCACATGGTGTATGCCCACTTACAGTATAAGATGCTTTGGATAGAGGAGTCTGTAAAATGTAACATCATGTAACAAAGTCATTATAAATGTTGTTTATTATTGTATTTTGCCATGGCTTGGTTAAGTTTTATGGGTAATGAAACGAGGTGCGAGGGAGCCTAGGATAGGTGACCCCGGTGCGAGGGACCCAAGGATAAGTGACCTGACACAGGATAGTTCATTTGGTGCTGACGGCCTACCAGACATGCAGGGAGAATGCCCATGCATGTAGAGGACACTCTGGCTGGCATTAACTAAATGATCCGCTATAGATTTCACTATAGATTTCGAGTAAAGGACAGACGTCTGTGTAAACATCTGTACCACAATCTGTTTCACGCATTACATATACTTTCCTTAAACACACCCTCTTCGCACTTCACAACTGAATATATCAGGATGTTGAATCTTGGCACAAGGTTCCAATTCAAATGTTTGTAAATATATTTGCGAGCTTTGAAAATAAAATATGCTTGACTTTGTGTGTGCAGTCTGACAATATGCATTTATGGATCAATGTTTTTGCATTTGTGATTTCATTGTTTGCATTTGTGGGTCAATGTTTTGCTCTCGTGTCCATGGTGTAATTTTGACACGCTTCTACTGTGCTGCAAGAGGCACAAACAAATGTCCCTTCACATCTCTACTTTGAAAAACAAGGTTTATTATATATTTTATTAGTTATTATTTTATTGTATGTCAAAATGTCAAAAAGAGGACATAAACAAGCTGCTAATATGTAGAGGAGCACAGAGTAATAATGTCCTAACGTCTCTCTCTCTCTTTCTCTCTCTCTCATGCATACACACACATGTGCAGGTGCAAATACACAGACTTCAACTAAATTTGTGTGCATGCATGGGGCACTTCGGTAACAGCTATAAGATATGTTGAGTCACCAGATCTTTATCTTTATACGAGTTGGAGGGTGTACGTATGCACAAACAACCACATCCTGGTAATAGCTTGACACACACTCCCCTTGCACTTCAAGAGCACACACGCACACACGCACACACGCACACACGCACACACGCACACACACACACACACACACACACACACACACACACACACACACACACACACCTTCACACTTCTGCTGAAGAATAATGTTCATATTGCCTTACACTTCGACTAGATTAATTTACCCAAAACTCCCAAAAAGATGACTAAAAAGCTGCAAATACAGTCAGGGTTATTGACACAAAGTTTACACACACACATACAGGTATGTATATCTAAATATTTAGGCCTATCAGAAATATAAATATATATTGTTCTTAGTCACCAGGGACAATGAACCTATTCCTCCTCTGTCAACCTATTGCACATGGTGGTGGCAGTTAAAATGTATTATAAGCCCCATCCCTCAGCACTCATCACTGTAGTTTACAACCAGTCACAAGCACTCATAACACCCTCGGATTTATAACACATTATAAGCTGGATTCATAGTTATTAATAACTGTTGACGTACTGCATCAAGAGGCATTGTGAGTATAGTCATAATGCATTGTGATTAATTATGTGCATTATAATTTATGTAAATGCTCTTGTAACGCATTATATACATGGTCTTCATAGAAAGTGAGTGACTTGATTTACACTCAATGTTATTGTAAGGCCAGTAAGAGTATGCTCATGAAGTACACCCCACTCTGAATTTTATTGTTGTGTTGATATACAATTATATTCATAATCTTACAGTGCGGTAAGTACAACAGTTCATTTAAGAATCAAAATAATGTTGGATATATTGGGAATAATGAAACTAAGGCTATTCAGACATTCTCTTAATAGTGAAGCACAATATATATGAAAAGAAGAATAAACATGTTACAAACAAATCATATTGTTATAAAATAGAAATGCATAAGAGGGTATTGATAACAAAATAAGAAAACAAATCGAATGGCCTTGCCTTTACATTAAAAACATGATTACTAGTTTTCAGAAATGATGTTCAGGGGTTTGTTTTAAATTTTATGCACACAAAAGAGGATAGATATACGGCTTAAGCTTCAAAGTTTCTCACATTTAAAAGAGCTTAAAATCATTGTTAGAACAGGCTAATTATTTTTTGGGGAAAATGTCTGGTGAATTGAAGTTATATACTTCAGTAACCTTCTTAACAGCACATTTGTGTGTAGCCTATTAGGTGGAAAGTAGATCGGTATGATGAACTTTCAACCACATTTCACACACCAGGTCATATCAGATCTTGTGATCACCACAACGTGTCCTATTTTCTCATCATCATCTCACGCAAGGCAGCAAAGCAACATATAAGCAAGAAAAGAAAGCGTGTGTGTGTATGTGTGTGTGTGTGTGTGTGTGTGTGTGTGTGTGTGTACACTCAGATCTTGTTATAACCACAATGTGTCAGCATTGCAACAGGTGCAACAATGCAATGTGTGTGTGTGTGTGTGTGTGTGTGTGTGTGTGTGTGTGTGTGTGTGTGTGTGTGTGTGTGTGTGTGTGCACTCAGATCTTGTTACAACCACAATGTTCCAGCATTGCAACATGTGCAGCAGTGCAGTGTGTGTGTGTGTGTGCGTGCGTGCGTGCGTGCACCTAGGAGTCATCTAGAAAGTACTGAAAAAAGTTAATCTCACATTTACATCTATCACATCTCCAGTTTCTTGTGAAGACACTATGTAAACCATCAACGCTATTAACAACATGTGACATCTTTTTTTTATTTCGGTAAACCATATGAACACAGAAAGCAGAACACCTACTGCCTACACTGTATAGAGACCTTCACCACCAAATTAGATTTACGTCTAACACCCTTATAAATTCAACTCAAAATCACATGTTAGTAAAACCCCAGCAATGGGGGGGGGGGGGGGGGGGGGGGGGGGTGGTTTGGGTTTAGAAAAAAAAACAAAAAAAAAAAACCCAGCAATGAATTGTGCACAATAAAAAATAGCTACTGGCTTTTTGCAAAGATCTAACAAGCAAACACAATTTTCAGCCCTAAAACTTCAGAAATGCTTTTAAGGATGTTGTAACAATGTTGTGCTACCAAAGAAAGCACCATAAAGACCATCAAGTCAAACGGTATCAAAACCAGGAGGTTCATATTTCTACTGTCACTGTTATTATTGTATATTATTGTAATGTCTACATTCTATATCATATCTTCTGTCTACATGTTCAATGTTAAATGTTAAATGTTATTGTATTCATTATTGATCACTGTTCCCTGTCCTGTCTTGCACTTTATGTCAGTCTGTAAAATGTCAGTCCTGTGTAGTATGTCCATGTCCTGGCATGGTATAGAAAGAAAACGTCATTTCATTTTCCTTGTATGACTTGTGCATATGAAGGAAGTGACAATAAAAGCTGACTTGACTTGACTTGACTTGTATTCTGTGCTAAACATCGCGTCCCAGATCATTTATGGCTGAATTCTGTTTCTGCCAATGGAGTGCCGTAAGGGCATTTGCCTACAAACCAGCACACACAGCAACGGGTCCGCAATTAACCGCAAACCCATGAGGCAGACACACATTGTCCCGATCTGACAGGAGAAGAAGTATGTTGTTCCTACATATCCAGACACCAAGTACCAGACAACAAACGGGCCCTGAAGGAGGAACAGTGCGACCTGTGCAACAATAACAACATCAGGGGACAGAGGCCTGCTCTCCTTGCGGTGGGACGACACAGGTAAGCAAGCGGAAACAGGCACAATGATCGCTAGCACACAAATCACCCCAGCGAGCACCATATTCAACATCACACCCACTGTGGGGACGTACAGCATGGCAGCACAGGCCGCAAAGAAAATGGTCACAGGTACGGACACAAGAAGAGAAGATTGGGAACTAGAGCAGAGAGCATAACGAAGTGAAAGGCTCCACTCCAATGCGACTATCTGATGCAGGTAAAACCCACAAAGCCTCACAGCGACAAAGAAAACGTGAACTTGGTCGGGCAAAGCAAAGCTCTGGTTGATGAAAGATACGACTAGAAAAGGAGCAAGAATAAGCTCCAGGCAATCAGAGAGCAGTAGAGGGACGGTAAAGACGGGCACTCTGCCACCGCTGGTGTGCATCAGATACAGGGCGCGTGCCGCCCAGAGCAGGGCTGCCAGACCCACACACAGGCTGGTGGAGAGGAAAATGGTCACCCTGATCTCATCACATCCATAGTACTGAAGGAGCGCATGAGAGACTGGGATGTTGTCTGCTGAGCAAAGATCTGAGATGTTCTGTGAAGAAAACATTGGGTTACTTTGATAAGAAAAGTTGTATAAAGTAGAAGTAGAAGTACTTTAACAGATGAAATTACAACACTAGTGGGATTATATTATTTCAGCTTTGTGATATCATACCACTTGTGTTATAGCTGTCCAGCAGTAATTACAGCTGTCAGAGTACTTCTACTGCTACTTTATACAACTTTGAAAAGGAAACGCTGGTATTTTGCTTAACATGTGTGCATACATTTTGTGTTGAAACACCGAAAGACTTTTTTTTGCACTCATAACTGCACATTTGAACAAAAGCAAAGAAGCTGGTGAACACTGAGTGAGTTTCTATTAGTTGGTACTTGGTGTATGGTAATGATGTCACTATGGGGTAAGGCGGGATGGGGATGTATGTCAAGTTACTTATGGATGTGTACATAGACACTGAACTGCAATGGGGGATGCTAAATTCAGGCATGCCCATTGCAAGATACTGTAGTGTACACTCTCTCTCCACAGGAAGAACTGTACACTGACGGCTAAGTAGAGGCAGTGTTGCCAGATGTGTCTGACCAAATCCCGCCCAAAAGGTTCTCAAAAAACGCCAAAATGCGCTAAATTCCGCCCAAATTCAACAAATTACATTGACTTCTAAGGGCCCAAAACGGCTGAAAAAAACGCCAAATGGCCAATTTTTTTCGTTTTTGCCCGCCGACGCTCATCCCAAGTGGCCACCCGCCCAATCTGGCAACACTGAGTAGAGGCAGTGCAGAGGGAATACATTTGAGAGCCATTACAGTAAACCAAAAAAAATCCTCTTTTTTTGTAATTTTCCAGAAGCCCACACTCAACCCTGCCAGTACTACTCTGCAGCTGCCTGCCACTGATGGTGTTGTGATCTCGATATGACTCACTGTGTGTGTCTGTGTGTGTGTCTGTGTGTGTGTGTGTGTGTGTGTGTGTGTGTGTGTGTGTGTGTGTGTGTGTGTGTGTGTGTGTGTGTGTGTGTGTGTGTGTGTGTGTGTGTGTGTGTGTGTGTGTGTGTGTGTGTGTCTGTGTGTGTGTGTCTGTGTGTGTGTCTGTGTGTGTGTCTGTGTGTGTGTGCCTGTGCCAAAGTAACTGAATGTGCACATCTGTGTGAG
>NC_085870.1:18416066-18423566 GCF_034702125.1 Engraulis encrasicolus
GGGGCCACATTACATTGTATGTATTGGGTTGGGGGGCCCTCTCAAATGACGTTGCCTAGGGCCAGGTCTACGCTGCCACCAGCCCTGCTAGCAGCTACAGCATGGCCCCCACTAGCATGCCCTTCTCACCCCCTCACCACCTCCTTGGGCCATGATCACCAGCCGCCGGGGGAGGTGTGGGAGGAGAATTGGGGCCACATTACATTGTATGTATTGAGAGAGGTGCCCTCTCAGATGATGTTGCCCGGGGCCAAGTCAACGCTGCCACCAGCCCTGCTAGCAGCTACAGCAGCAGCAGCGGCAACTAGTACTAATATTACTGCCAGAAGCTGCAGTAGCTTGTAGCCCCTTGACCATAGCCACCACCCGCAGCCACACACACACACATACACACACACACACACACACAAACACACACACACACACGAACGCGCGCACATTTGACCATAGCCACCACCCGCAGCCTGTACCTCGCACTCTAACTAGGACCCCTACTGATCTAAAGTTTCACACAGGCCTCCCCTCTAGGGCCCACACACAGCCTACAGCAAAACCTTCTCTTAAGCCCCCCACACAACCAAGACACTTATAATGCACGCACACACGCGCACACACACACACACACACACACACACACACAACAGCCCCTCATGACACTCACGCACAAACCCTCATGAATTGCACACACACACAGACACACAAGCATGCAAACACACACACACACACACACACACACACACACACACACACACACACTCACACACTCACACACTCACACACTCACACACTCACACACTCACACACTCACACAATCCCATCTGCCTACTCCGCCCACCCCTGTTTTCCATATTCTGCTGTGAAGTGGGGTCTAGCACTTGCAATTGTTTCGGTTGCCCCTTCATCACCCTCCTCCACCTCCTCTTCACCATTCATCCATCCATCCATCCATCCATCCCTTTATACCTCTACTTTAATCCTCTCCCTCTCTTTCGCGGTTTGACTCTCTCTCTCTCTCTCTCTCTCTCTCTCTCTCTCTCTCTCTCTCTCTCTCTCTCTCTCTCTCTCTCTCCTATTCTGAGTCCTCTAAGTAATAGCCCTTTGCTGCCCTGTAGACAGGGAGGCTCTAATTTAATCCTTTCATATGAAAATGGCCGTTGGGTTTCGGGAGGGGGGGGGCACTGCGCGGCTTCACCTCGCCACAGCGGGGGCATTAAGGCCTGTCACAATGCCGCTCTGATTCCCCCTCTTCTCTCGCCTTTCATCCCTCCCTCCCTCTTCTCTCATCTCAATCTCGCTCTCTCTTTCTCTGGCTCTCTCTCTGGCTCTCTCTCTCTCTCTCTATCTACCCACCTCTCTCTTGCTCACTACCTCTCTATCTCTTCTCCATCTCTCCCCCTCTCTAAACTTCATTCCACCCCTCTGAGCTTTTTTCTTTCCATCACTCTCTTTCCTTCCGACTTTTATTGCTCTGTCTCTACCTCTCTCATTCCGACGACCATTCTCGGACTCCCTTTTACTCTTTTATCTCTCTCCTCATCGCACGCTCTCTCTCTCTCTCTCTCTCTCTCTCTCTCCCTCTCTCTCTCTCCTCTCTCTCTCTCTCTCTCTCTCTCTCTCTCTCTCTCTCTCTCTCTCTCTCTCTCTCTCTCTCTCTCTCATTTCCTTTCCTCCGTAAGCTTCCTGTGCGGTGCGGTATATTAAATAAGGGTGCATTGTGCGCTGGCTCTCCTGATTTGAAAGGAATGGCTCTTATGCATGTAAATAGCTGGCAGGTTAATTGGCGAATTAATGCCTTTAAAGAGAGGCCTCTTTAAGCCCAGCTCTCTGAATGTGTGTGTGTGTGTGTGTGTGTGTGTGTGTGTGTGTGTGTGTGTGTGTGTGTGTGTGTGTGTGTGTGTGTGTGTGTGTGTGTGTGTGTGTGTGTGTGTGTGTGTGTGTGTGTGTGTGTGTGTGTGTGTGTGTGTGTGTGTGTGTGCGCGCGCGCCTTCACGTGCTTGTGCTTGTGCTTATCTCTAACAGACCTGCCTGCCTATCTTCCAATTCACATTACCGTCTGAATGTGTCTGTCTGGCCAACACCTCTTACTCTCTCCATCTCCCTTTCTTCCTTCTTCCATCCCTTTCTTTCACCCTCTTATGCATTCTTCCCGTCCCATCTTGTGTCTTCCCTCCCTCCCTCTCTGCCTCTCCCTCGCTCCCTCGCTCCCAGCTCATCACAGAAGAGGCACAAAGCCCCCAAAGGTCTGGCGGGATAAAGGCAGGCCAAGCCTTACACTTAATGAAAAACCCTCTGCCATGCCAGACATGAACACGCGAGCACGCACACGCACGTACACGCACGCGCACACGTACACGCACGCACACACACACACTAGACACATGCATAAACACAAACACACGCACGCACGCACGCACGCACGCACGCACGCACGCACGCACGCACGCACGCACGCACGCACGCACGCACGCACGCACGCACGCACGCACGCACGCACGCACGCACACACACACACACACACACACACACACACACACACACACACACATACACACACACACGCACGCGCACACACACACACACACACACACACACACGAGTAGAAAAACACAAAACACATACAAACACAAAACACACACACGATGCGACATCAAACACCTCTTCATTACGCGACCCCGCCCGCCCGGGTCTCTCTCTCCCCCCAATATGGTGCTCAGGCAAAGAGCAAAGAGGAGAGAGAGAGAGACAGAGAAGAAGGAGAGAGAGAGAGAGAGAGAGAGAGAGAGAGAGAGAGAGAGAGAGAGAGAGAGAGAGAGAGAGAGAGAGAGAGAGAGAGGAGAGAGAGACAGAGAAGAAGGAGAGAGAGAAAGAAGAGAGAGGAGAGAAGAAGGAGAAGGAGAGAGAGAGAGAAAGAGGAGAGAAAAGAGAGGAGAGAGAGAGGAAGGGAAGGGGAGAGAGGATGAGAGAGGAGAGAGAGGAGAGGAAGGGAAGAGAGTAAGAGAAGGAGAGAGAGAGGAAGAGAGAGAGGATAAGAAGAGAGAGAGGATAAGAGTGAGGAGAGAGAGGAAGGGGATATATTTAATTAAGAGGCAGTCTGTGCTAGAGGCTGATTTTCCATTTCAATTTCCCCCCATCAAGGAAACAGTGGGGTTCATAATTAGATTAATATATCTATGCAAATTTATGGCATTTTTTAAAAAGCGCACAACTAGGACCCAATCAGCAGAATAAATAAAGGGACTGTGCGCGTGCGAGTGTGTGTGTGTGTGTGTGTGTGTGTGTGTGTGTGTGTGTGTGTGTGTGTGTCTGAGTGTACATACATACATGCATGCATGTGTGTGTGTGCGCCTGTGTGCCGATGTGTGAACGTCTGTCTCCGTGTGTGTGTGTGTGTGCGCCTCTTCGTTATAATAGGTCGCCATGCCAGCTTCTTGTCACGGAGCGGCGATGAAATGACATGACACATGTCGTGCCAGCGTAATATAAAATGGCTTCCAATGCCGCTCGTCTTTTGTCTCTGGGTGTCGTTTGATCCTCCAAAGCCTTCGCTTGGCTCATCTTGGGTGACAAGACAAAGACCTAAAAAGCAGCCAGCTTGCTGCTCCGCAGCCAGTGCTATTGGCTGGGAAAGTAGAGCAGTGCATACTCTAGCTATGGCTCCAAATGTACAGTGTGTTAGCGTTTAATGTTGGAAAACACACACACACACACACACACACACACACACACACACACACACACACACACACACACACACACACACACACACACACACACACACACACACACACACACACACAAGTGCACGCATATGTGCAGATAAATGCACACACACACTCACACGCACGCACATGCACACGCACACACGCACCAAGTCAATTCCTTGATGACATTATGGGTCAGTTCTCTTATAGAGTTACGTGTGCCTTGGATGCATCATCCAGGGCCAATGAGATTTACAGAGCATGGCCAAGCATTCATCTTGATCTGGACACTCAACACAGGCATGCACAGAGGAGCACAGGCACATGAGGGGCACACGCGCGCACACACACACACACACACACACGCGCATGCACCCACGCACGCACACTCTTGAAAACATAACCACACACACACACACACACAGAAACATGTGCAGTGTGAGTGTCTGATTAGATTTGTGAGGGTTTATGGTTCATTATGGCACTGATGGGTTACGTGACTGATGCGACAAGATGAGCAGGAGGCCTGGGCAGGGAGACAAAGGAGAGGGCAGGTTCAAGAGTGCGTGTCTGTGTGTGTGTGTGGGGGGGTGGGGGGCATACTTGAGGGAAGCGAGGAAGTACCGTAGTGTACAGATGTCTGGATAACAACAAAGTTTTTGTATGTATCCACATTAAGTACCAACGAGATACTGAATCACACGGGTAATTGGGCAAGAATGTGTGTGGTTGTCAGTCTGTGTGTGTGTATGTGTGCGTGTGTGCAAAGGGAATTTCCTCCGAATCATATGAAGTTTATGTGTGTGAGTGTGTGCGTGTGTATTTGTGTGCGTGCGTTCTCCTTGGGGAACCAGGCAATGGCCCCATCCCTCTGCAACAGAACCCAGCACACACCCCTGGGGATCCACTCCACCATCTGCTCCCAGCAGCTTATACACACACTGGATTGGTGTGTGTGTGTGTGTGTGTGTGTGTGTGTGTGTGTGTGTGTGTGTGTGTGTGTGTGTGCGTGTGAGTGCGTGTGTGTGTGTGTGTGTGTGTGTGTGTGTGTGTGTGTGTGTGTGTGTGTGTGTGTGTGTGTGTGTGTGTGTGTGTGTGTGTGTGCGCGTGCGTGCGTGCATGTGTGTGTGTGTGAGTGTGTGTGTGTGTGTGTGTATATGCGTGTAACTAGGGGAACCCCTCTGCTTTAGAGACCCAGCTAGCGGGAGATGGCAAACAAGAGTGATGTGGTGGCCTTGTGTTTTGGTCCGGATTGTTCCATGACCTGTCAATCATCCATCACCAGCGCAGTTGCCATGGAGACCGCAATGTTACTCATACAGTAGATCCATCAAAAATCTTTGTCGTGTGTGTGTGGTGGGCGTGTGTGTGTGGTGGGTGTGTGTACGCGCCCGCGTGCGTGCATGTGTTGAGGTTGAATGTAAAATGAGAACACTGGGGGAAACATGAGAGCTCGGAGAAGAAAAACCAGCAAAACGTTTTTACAAAAACGGTCAACTGGAAAAAGTAGTGGAGGTTGCTTACGATTGGTGGACGCTGCAGTTGTAGAAGACGAAATCCACGCTGGCGAACTTCTTCTTGGTCTCGTTTGACTTGAGGTACAGCTGCACCACTCGTTTGTCACCTGCGGACACCATAGACAAGACACCATGTGAGACATTGAAACACAGCACGTGTGCAAGAAAAGGAGAGACACAGAAAGCAATAAAGAGAATAAGAGACTGCAAGAGAAAGTGGGAAAGGAGAAGTGCAGTAAAAAAAACAAGAGAAAGTGAGTGATAAATAAAAGGGAATGAGGTGTGTAGTGTAGCTAAGCAACCCTTCCCTCCCTCCCGTCGCTGCAGCAGCAGTAGAGAAGCACTGCAATGGCTGTGGATGTGCCATGATCACACACACGCGCACGCACGCACGCACGCGCGCACACACATACACACACACACACACACACACACACACACACACACACGCACGCACGCACGCACGCACGCACGCACGCACGCACGCACACACGCACGCACACACGCACGCACGCACACACACACACACACACACACACACACACACACACACACACACACACACACATACCCAACACACACACATACATGCACGCACATACAGTATGAACATGCACACACACACACATGCACAAACAGACATGTACACACACACGCGCACACACACACACACACACACACTCACACACACACCCGCGCACCCACGCACGCACGCACGCACGCACACACACGCACGCCTCGATCACAACACTCCTTCCGTCTGTGGCCAAAAGTGGCATACAGAAGTGGAGTAGTCCAAACCTAGATAGCGTCACACACACTCACACACATTGATAGAAGAAACACACACACACACACACACACACACACGCACGCACACACGCAAACGCACACACACACACACACACACACACACACACACACACACACACACACACACACACACACACACACACACACACACACACACACACACACACACACACACACACACACACACACACACACACGCAAACGCACACACACACACACACGCAAACGCACACACACACACACACACACACACAGATGGGAGAGAGGCGTAGCTTGCCAGGACCTGAGAAAGTCTGAACGGCTGCCCAGAGCCTTCCCTATATGCAGAACATCAGACACCCATGCCATCTGAAGATGTTCACGAACGCCTGCATGTGTGTATGGGTGTGTGTATGCATGTGTGCGTGTGTGCGTGTATATGTATACGTGTGCGGTGTGTAGGCATGTGTGTGTGCATGCGTGTGTGCATGTATACGTGTGGTGTGTGCGCGCGCGCGCGCGTGTGTGTGTGTGTGTGCGCGCGTGCATGCTCATTCAGTGATGTGAGGAATCCATGGCTGGCACTAACCATTACCCTACTGCTTCAAACTGGTCCAAACAGCAGGTCTGGGACCATCTCGCTCTTGTGTTAGCAACCATACGGGCTTGGCTTGGAGAACTATAGGGCTACAGAGTGTGATCTCTTCAAGAAGACTATTCCACTTCAAACTGGGCTGTGTTGCGATTGTATGGAGAGGGCTGGGGCCATATTGCGCAGCCTTTTGCCAAGGAAACCGCACGTGCTTGGCGAGCTGCAACTGCAAGCGAGGAACCAACACAAGCTTGGCTTGGAGACCCGTCAGCACACGAGCAGGAGCTGCCTGCCTTAAAAATCTGGAGATTGCTTTAGGGTGGATGTACTGTATCTAGCATCGCTTGCCAATGCCAGTTGGGATTCAGCACAGTTTTGCTGCAATGTCAGTGCAAGAGGCTTTTCTTTTTTTTAAATATATTATTTTAAATGCCTTCCATATCATATATGTGTAGGAAGAGATGGCATGAACAGCCGAGGAAGAGAAGGCAGAGAAGGATACGTGCGTTGGTGTTACACAAAATGGCCTACTTTGCAGGCCGCTTTCTGCTTTTTGATTGTGACTACTTTTTAGGCTTTGGTAAGCTCGGCATAAGAGAGTGAAGAGTGAGTGAGGTTTTTGCTGACCACCAGTGGAGGTATCTCTGGATCTCTTGTACGAATCCGAATAAAGTTCCTCCTTTTTGATTACGACTACTTTTGGGCTTTTGAAAGCTTTACAGGGGAGAGAGAGAGAGAGAGAGAGAGAGAGAGAGAGAGAGAGAGAGAGAGAGAGAGAGAGAGAGAGAGAGAGAGAGAGAGAGAGAGAGAGAGAGAGGGAGAGGGAGTAAAGACAGACTTTTTTTGCTGACCACTAGTATACATATCCCTGAGCCTTTTCTATATGTCTGATCAGAAT
>NC_085870.1:18433566-18436066 GCF_034702125.1 Engraulis encrasicolus
TGTGTGTGTGTGTGTGTGTGTGTGTGTGTGTGTATGTGCGTGTGTGCGTGTGTGTATGCGTGCGTGTGTCAGAGAGGTCTGTTTTAGTCTTTATGGCACCATGTCACTAATTCACTGTTAAAAAACCACGTCGTCAGATGACAGACCAGCTTGACTGCAACGACTATGAGTGCCAGAGCTTTATATGAGTGAGATGAACACACACAAACGCACACGCACACACAGGCCCGCTGAAAGCTTTGGCAGGGCCCGGGACAAAGTCATGTGAAGGGTCCCCTCACCCAACACATGCAATGTTATGAGGACCCAATTCTGGGGCCTGGGACACCTTTGTCCCCCCCTATCAGCATCCCTGCGCACACACACACACACACACACACACACACACACTGGCTGTGTGAGCTTGAGAGATCTTGTAGTGGGTTCGTTGGTGATGAAGCAGTGATGCTTTTGCCAGACAGTGTGCAAGCAAAGTGCATACTTTGCCAGTTTGATGCATTCGGGTTAGCCAGAATGCATCAAACTGGCGAAGTGTGCATGCGTGCTGCCTAGCAAAAGCATCACTGCTTCATCACGAACGAGCCCAAACACAAAGGCAAAAAAGAGGAAGTCATTTTCCTCTCCTCATCATGTGCTCTTCAAAAATCAGTGATTTATAGCCCCAGTGTGCGTGCGTGCATGTGTGTGCGTGCGTGTGTGTGTGTGTGTGTGTGTGTGTGTGTGTGTGTGTGTGTGTGTGTGTGTGTGTGTGTGTGTGTGTGTGTGTGTGTGTGTGTGTGTGTGTGTGTGTGCGTGTGCGTGTGCGTGCGTGTGTGTGTGCGTGCGTGCGTGCCTCTTGGCTGACAAAGGGGGGAAATGAATGTGTGTAATTACTAATCCTGTCATAATTAGTGACAGAAGGCGTTGACAGGATGGCAGTAGTGTTGGAGAAACACACTGGAGCACAACAATGCACACTTAGCTCTTCAGTTCAACATAGATATTCTCCACACACAAACACACTTAGCTCTTCAGTTCAACATAGACATTCTCCACACACACACAAACACACTTGGCTTTTAATGTTAACTCCACTATTTGCCCCCACCCCACTGACATTTAGCTCTTCAGTTCAACATCACTAACACACTAACTCACGCACACTAACACACGCACACTAACACACGCACACTAACACGCACACAAGGACTCAAAACTGCAAAACCCACTTGGATTCACTCAAGATACAGCTGAGGTGATGACGAATCTTCCTTTTTATAAACAGGGGAAATATCACTGAACACATAAACAGTACACATACCATTTCGCGAGTGGCCTGTCTTACACACACTCCCCCATTCGCACAGTCTTTTTCTGTCACACACACACATTCCGTCAGTACGTGCACAAAGACAGTCGCCATGAGCTTATGGCTGTAACCTTCCCGGCAACAGTGTCCTGTGGTGGTGAACACAGAGAGGGTGTCTTTATATGTCTGTGTGCGTGTGCGCGTGTGCGTGTGTGTGTGTGTGTGTGTGTGTGTGTGTGTGTGTGTGTGTGTGTGTGTGTGTGTGTGTGTGTGTGTGTGTGTGTCTCTGTGAGTGTGTGCGTGTATGCATGCGTGTGTATGTGTGCATGGCGGGGGTGAGTGTGTTTGTGTATGCGCCGGAGGGAGGGTGTGTTGTGTTATTGCCACTAGAGTGTGGAGGAGAGTCTCCTAACCAGTGGAGCAGTGGACAAGGCAGGCGGAGAGCACAGCAGATACTATCAGCATGGCAACAAGACTGGCAGAGAAACACACATACACGCACACAAATGCCTATGTGCACACTGCACACACACAGACACACACACACACACACACAGACACACGCACACCCAAACACAAAGACAGACACACACCAACACACACATATACCTACACACACACACACTTTCACACACACACACACACACACACGGTTTCAGACACACACGGTTTCACACACACACGGTTTCACACACACACACACACACACACACACACACACACACACACACACACACACACACACACACACACACACACACACACACACACACACACACACACACACACACACACACACACACCTTCTATTTTTCTGCCCAGCTCTTCTCTTCCCCCTGGGGCCCGCCCCTCCGGCTCCTCTCTGCTCTCCACTTCACTTTCGCTCACTCTGCCCTGCGCTATCGCTATCGCTCCGCAACATCAGCCACTTCTCTCCTCCGTCCTCCGCCTCCTCTCTTCCACTGAGTGCCCCTTCTCAGAGTCCCTGGGCATCTGCGGAACGAACGCCTGCCCTCGCTCCCTCTCTCCTCTCCCTCCCTTCATCCCTTCATCCTTCCGTCTCTCCACCCATCTCTCCATCCCTCTGTTTATCAGTGTCCTCTCCCAGTGTCTTCCTGCGCTTCCCCTACTATACCTCCACCAGCTAGTTCTCTCTCTCTCTCTCTCTCTCTCTCTCTCTCTCTCTCTCTCTCTCTCCTCTCTCTCTCTCTC
>NC_085870.1:18443566-18446066 GCF_034702125.1 Engraulis encrasicolus
GTTCGTGCATACGTGCGTGAGTGCATATTTAAGTTGGAAGAGAGTCACAGGATCTCTCGTGATTCCCTCTGCACTGGTCCCTGAGCTCCATGCTAATGGGCCTGATCGTGGCCTGTGATTCCAGCAAGCCTCCCCTCAGAGCGGCTACAGCTCCGGCTCCGGCACCAGCGCAGCGCAGTGCTGTACTGGCGATGGGAAAATGGAGCACCACTCCACCACCAGGGACACCATGAATATTTATACTGAGAGATATTAGCAAGAGGAAAGGAGGAGAGGAGAGGAGAGGAGAGGAGAGGAGAGGAGAGGAGAGGAGAGGAGAGGAGAGGAGAGGAGAGGAGAGGAGAGGAGAGGAGAGGAGAGAAGAGAGGGAGAGGAGAGGAGAGGAGAGGAGAGGAGAGGAGAGGAAAGGAGAGGAGAAATGAAGAACTAAAAACAAGACAAGCGTTTTGGAAAGGAAAGGAAAGGAAAGGAAAGGAAAGGAAAGGAAAGGAAAGGGAAGGAAAGGAAAGGAAAGGAAAGGAAAGGAAAGGAAAGGAAAGGAAAGGAAAGGAAAGGAAAGGAAAGGAAAGGAAAGGAAAGGAAAGGAGGAAAGACGAGGGAGGTAAGCAAGAAAGCAAGGAAAGGAAAGGTGTCCAGAGGAAGAGAGATGGGGATCAACAGAGGCAGAGAAAGAAAGAAAGAAAGAAAGAAAGAAAGAAAGAAAGAAAGAAAGAAAGAAAGAAAGAAAGAAAGAAAGAAAGAAAGAGGAATATAGAAAGAAAGAAAGAAAGAAAGAAAGAAAGAAAGAAAGAAAGAAAGAAAGAAAGAAAGAAAGAAATGCTTCCACTGAGTAAGCAGTGTGTGTATGTGTCTGCACGCCTGTGTGTGTGTGTGTGTGTGTGTGTGTGTGTGTGTGTGTGTGTGTGTGTGTGTGTGTGTGTGTGTGTGTGTGTGTCTCTGGAGGCTCCAGGGGCGTCCATCAGTGGTAGTGGGGAGTTGTCAAGCAGCCGCATCACTGAAGATGCCCAGTGACACCTTAATGCCTTCTGCATGTCTCTGCCCCTCTCTCCCCCCTCTCCCCCCTCTCCCCCTCTCTCTCCCTCTCTCTCCCTCGCTCTCTTTCGCTCTCTTTCGCTCTCTTTCGCTCTCTTTCGCTCTCTTTCGCTCTCTTTCGCTCTCCCTCGCTCTCCCTCGCTCTCCCTCGCTCTCTCTCTCTCTCTCTCTCTCTCTCTCTCTCTCTCTCTCTCTCTCTCTCTCTCTCTCTCTCTCTCTCTCTCTCTCTCTCTCTCACACACACTGGGTTTTTGTACAGTTGGGAAGAGGCTGCTATACCATGTGTGTGTGAAGAGCACTTACGGTTCGCAACTCATTGGGCGGCCAGACACTAAGTGGAGGACTTTTCTGGGTGCCGGCCAATCCGCAGCACCTTCTTGGAGGACTTTGTATAAAAGCCCGATCCCCAAACGAGCTGGTGACCTTCAGTGGCGCATCCTACACTGTGCTATGGCCACAAAGGTGTTTCTTGCAAGGTTGGGGGGTGGGGTCTCTAACCTTTGTACATCATGCAACGTACCTGACTCTGTGTTCCATGTCTTTTCTGAATGTGTAAAATTAAGTCCATTGTTCTGCACGCTCACACGAGTTTGCGCTAGATTTGGTTTCATTTTTTCCAAGGAATTGTTTATTTTTGGCGTGAAGTACTCAAAGAAAGCTGCATCTGTATGTACATGTTTAAATTTTCTTGTTGGTCAAGCCAAGATGGCTGTGTGGAAATGTCACAGGCTAGAGCAGGAGGGCAAAACAGTGGAACAAATTGACATGTTCAAAATGTTAGTTGAGGCAAGGATCTCAGCAGAATTTGCCTATTTTCAACTTACTAACAACATTGATATGTTTGGAAAGAAATGGTGTATGGACAAAGGCTTGTGGATAGTTGATAGTAGCCATAAGCTACGCTTCATTTGGTAATAATGTGGTTGTATTCATGTGATGGGATGATGATGGGGTGGGGCAAGGGCTGTAAGGTTTGTTGTGGTTATGAGGGAGAGGGCTCCTCCCTTCACTATGCTGGATTTTCGACCTATGGAGTTGGCTATATCCTGTAATGTAAAATAGTGAAGGTGTCACAATAAACGATGTGTTAAAATTCAAATTCTCTCTCTCTCTCTCTCTCTCTCTCTCTCTCCCCCTCTCTCTCTCTCTCTCCCCCCTCTCTCTCTCTCCCCCCCCCCCCCTTCTCTCTCTCCCCCCCCCTCTCTCTCTCTCTCTCTCTCTCTCTCTCTCTCGAACCAGTCCCTCAAGGCTGCTCTCACTACAGACACTACATGGCAATCATGCTACAGAGGAGAGGAGGAGGGGAAAAGGAAGTGTGTGTGTGTGTGTGTGTGTGTGTGTGTGTGTGTGTGTGTGTGTGTGTGTGTGTGTGTGTGTGTGTGTGTGTGTGTGTGTGTGTGTGTGTGTGTGTGTGTGTGTGTGTGTGTGTGTGTGTGTGTGTGCGCATGTGGTATGTGCAGATGCATGC
>NC_085870.1:18461066-18463566 GCF_034702125.1 Engraulis encrasicolus
CTGGGTAAAATGTATTGCCTCAAGGACCTGGTTCACTAGTAAACCTGGAGCAGTGGTGTAGTCTACGTAGAACGCAGATATACACAGTAGCCTATACCCACCTCAACATTTCAGGGATTTCAGTATACCCACCTAAAATTGATTGATCCATTATTCAGAGTAGCACAAATATATACAGTATACCCACCTCAAAAAATGCTCAAATATACAGTATATCCACCGCAAAAAAAGTAGACTACACCACTGACCTTGAGGTAGTGGTAATTCATCCAATTGAAGAGCCTCGAGTTCCCATTCTCTTTTAGCTAAATGACACCTCTAGCAGGTTTACACTTCTTGTAGGTAAACTTGGCAAGATTCGTCAGATACAGTACGCTCCTGGCAGTGGTGTAGTCTACTTTTGTATGGTGGGTATACTGTATATTTGAGCATTTCTTGAAGTGGGTATACTGTATATATTTGTGCTATTCTAAATAATGGATCAATCAATTTTAAGTGGGTATACTGAAATCTCTGATATTTTGAAGTGGGCATACTGCGTATAGCTGCGTTCTACCAAGACTACACCACTGGCTCCTGGTCTCTGCATGTGTTTATATTAGTCTATGGCTCAGTAAACTGGGAAAGCTTCATGCATGCTATGCTACCAGCAGCCTTTGTTTAGGCTGGTAAATGTGCTGGTCCGAGACCATTGCGAATTGGTTTTAGGCAAGCGCTGCAGTGTGCGTGTGTGTGTGTGTGTGTGTGTGTGTGTGTGTGTGTGTGGACCCACAATTGATCTAAAATGAGTCCAGGTGCATCCTGTGGTGAATGACCACAGCTGGTGTGCAGCGAGCACACACATGCACGCACGCACACGCACTCACGCAGGCACGCACGCACGCACATACGAACAATCTATAAAGTACCTAACAAAGAATAGAAACAAAATCAAACTTATAGGAGAATATGGGAAAAAAAGAGATTGCATGGAGACTGGAGAGTAGAAAGCAGAATGGCGTAAAGGAGAGAAAAAATGGAGTCAAAGGAGAAGAGAGGAGAGGAACAAAAGAGAAAAGCAGGGGAAAGAAGGGATGAAAGCAGAGAGGAGTGGAGGGGAAGAAAAAAGGAGAACATGCTGTAGAAAAAGAGGAGAGCAGACGAGAAGAGACGAGAAGAGAAGAGAGGAGAAAATATGATGACAGATAAGAAGAGAACAGACAAGAAGAGATCAGGGGAGAAGAGAAGAGAACAGACAAGAAGAGATCAGGGGAGAAGAGAAGAGAAGAGAAGAGAAGAGAAGAGAAGAGAAGAGAAGAGAAGAGAAGAGAAGAGAAGAGAAGAGAAGAGAAGAGAAGAGAAGAGGAGAGGACAGATGAGAAGAGAAGAGCCACGCGCTGCTCAAATATGCGCCGACCTTTCCCTCTACGCAATAACAAAGGCCAAGGCGGCGTGTGGCTGCAGGCATAAAGGTCACCCAGAGGAATTAAAGCTTCCTTAACAGATAGGAGATATTCATTATGCCCACACCACATCACACTCCACTGTCCACACATTTAGCTATTAAATACATATATGCGTGATGCTGTCGCGCACACACACACCCACGCACAAATCCGCAGACGTGACACGCGCTCTTGAGCGTCTACTTGAGCATAACCAGGGCCAGGGATGGACTGGTAATCTGGCAAACAGGGCATTGTCCCAGGGGGCTGATCGTCTCCAGGGACCAATGCTTTTGCTTTTGTTATTTTTGTTCTTTTTGCTTCTTTTTGCTTTCAGTGCCGGTGTCCGTTCCCGCACCTAATCGCGAACCGGCCGTCGTGTTCACGCCACAGATTTTAGCGTTCGCGAACCGGAAAGTTGGTTCACGATGCGAACCGCAAAATACTAGGTTTTTCTCTGCAAACCATGACGACAGCGTGGCCGTCAGCAGGTTCATCCGGGTAACACAGTCACGTGCAGGAAAAGTTCAGATCCCTGTATGAACACAGGCGGTTCGCAGGTAAGCACTTTAGTGCCGAACGCAACTGGTGCAGACACCGGCTCCGGCTCCGTTCTGGTCGGCCTGAAAGCCCTATTAGAGAAGGGTCCACAATTTAGATGCAGCGGCCCGTCAGTGCATCATTCTTACTGAGGCCCATCATGGTGGGGTGTAGGGCTGGTCAGGGCTGGCTGGTGTATGGAAGCCCAGCCATGTGACCTCCTAATGTACTGAGCATTTCTTGCTACACACAGAGTAGCACACCTCATTACATAAATCATTCATTCATCCTCTCCAGGGGTGGTGACGCTAGTTAGACAAGGCGGCCGCTTAGGGCGCCTAAACGTGTTGCCAGCACCACAGTCCCACTGAATTGGAGCCTGAAGGTCTATTCTAGAGGAAGGCACCAGAGAGGGAATACTGATATGGACCCACACTCTGAAACTAGCACCATGGGATGCGGGTTTACATGCAGTGATCAGAAGCTGGCAGCAGGGGGCAGTGCAGCCAACATGGGTTCAGAGAGAGTGGGGTGTG
>NC_085870.1:18473566-18476066 GCF_034702125.1 Engraulis encrasicolus
CGGGACAACAGACCCCTTTGTCCCCTCTCCCCTGTCGGCTTCCCTATGTGTGCTTATGGCTTATGGTATTGGCCGGCTGCTTTAGCACACAGCTGGGACTGGACTAGACAGATATTAAATCAAACGCACAACCGGACCCATAGGTAGAGTGGGGACAGGCCATAGCGGGCGCAAGGAAAGACCTCTTACTTTAAGGTTAACTGTTGGCTGGGGAGGCATGTGTTGTGAGAAGAAATGAGTTGTGTGTGTGTGTGTGTTTGTGTCTGGAGTGTGGATTGTGTGTGTGTGTGTGTGTGTGTGTGTGTGTGTGTGTGTGTGTGTGTGTGTGTGTGTGTGTGTGTGTGTGTGTGTGTAGTGTGGATTGTGTGTGTGTGTGTAGTGTGGATTGTGTGTGTGTAGCGTGGATTGTGTGTGTGTGTGTGTGTGTGTGTGTGTGTGTGTGTGTGTGTGTGTGTGTGTGTGTGTTGTGTGTGTGTGTGTGTGTGTGTGTGTGTGTGTGTGTGTGTGTGTGTGTGTGTGTGTGTGTGTGTGTGTGTGTGTGTGTGTGTCTGTGCCTCATATGAGTGATGGGGTGTGTGTGAGAGGCAGCGAGGGTAATTGTCCTAATGGCCACAGGTATGTGCCTTCCTGTGGGAAATGTGGAAATAAACAGCCCTTTGGCTTTAGGGCTTTAGCCATCTTTCCAACGTTCACACGTCCATCTGCCTGCCCCGGGCTCCGCAGCCAGCCCCCAGGACCCCTAGGTGCATCCACGGTGTCGCTGCCCAGCTTTGGCATCACTGCCTGGGGCACAGCTGGGTGGAAGACTGGGGTGGAGCAGGCTTCCTCCAGCCAAGGCTGGCAAGGCTGAGTGCACAGTGGCTTCTGCCAAGACATGGGAACAGGCCGGCATCCAGCACTGCTGTGCTGCCCATCCAACTCTTTCTCTGTCTGTCTCTTTCCACACCCACACACACACACACACATATATGTAAAACACACATGTGCCAAAGCGCACATACACACACACACAGACGTACAGGCAGACTGTATACGCACACACATTCGCTTACATATACGAAAGCAAACACACACACTCTCTCTGTCTGTCAAGTTTCTCGTGTTTTGTTTTGATGTTTCCCTTTGACACTCTCATTGGGATCACAGACACAGACAGACACAGACAGACACAGACAACTGCACACGCACACGAACACGCACACGCACACGTACACGTGCACGTACAAGTACACGTACACGTACACGTACACGTACACGCACACACACACGCACACAGAGCAAGCTAACAAAGGTTCTTTTCTGCAGCAGCAGCAGAGGGTCGGCACCTCAGCGTGGGTCCCCAAAGGCAAACACTGGCAGCTGCCCACCAAATAAAGTTAACATCTCACAACGCTGCAGGCCAGCGCAGAACAGAGGAGTGGAGGAAGAGAAGAATGGATAGAAGAGAGAAGGGGAAGAGGAGAGGAGTGGAGGAAGAGAGGAGTGGAGGAGAGGAGGGGAAGAGAGGAAGAGAGGAGTGGAGAAGAAGAGGAAGAGAGAGGTGTGGAGGAGGAGAGGAGAGGAGTTGAGAAGGAGAGGAGGAGAGGAGGGGAGGAGGAGAGGAGGAGAAGAGGAGAGAAAGAACGAAGGAGTAAAGGGGAGTTGCGTCCCAGCAAGGGAGAGTGAAAGTGGGTCGGAGTGTACGCACGCACGCACGCACGCACGCACGCACGCACGCACGCACGCACGCACGCACGCACGCACGCACGCACGCACACACACACACACACACACACACACACACACACACACACACACACACACACACACACACACAGTCTCATCCAGAGAGCCAGGAAAAGGGAGAGGCAACACACAGAGTTGGCAGTGACCAGCAGGTTGAGTTGGACTGCACAGGGACACAGTACAGAGAGAGGTGAACGAAAGACTGAAACAAACAGAGAAAAACAAAGTAACCAACGGAGGACACATACAATCATGCACAAAAGAGAGGTGTGAGAGTGTGCTAACTGTTGGCTGGGGAGGTATGTGTAGTGAGAAGAAATGAGTTGTGTGTGTGTGTGTGTTTGTGTTTGGAGTGTGGCTTGTGTGTGTGGATTGTGTGTGTGTGTGTGTGTGTGTGTGTGTGTGTGTGTGTGTGTGTGTGTGTGTGTGTGTGTGTGTGTGTGTGTGTGTGTGTGTGTGTGTGTGTGTGTGTGTGTGTGTGTGTGTGTGTGTGTGTGTGTGTATGGAGAGAGATATATTTAGAGGGAAATTCAACCACCCACCCACCCACTCACCCACCGCTGTTATCCACAGCAGTCAGCCACAGGCCCCCCCTGGAGGGGGTGGAATAGCCCACTCCAACCCCCACGATAAGCCTCCCAAAGCCCCCACCACTTTAGCAGAGGTACCCAACGCAAAACCACACAAACCACTGGGGGTGTCCTCTTTGAAAAACAGTAACAGCACACAAAGCACTGGCAGTAGCAGTTGGTACTCCAACACTCGACCAGGCACA
>NC_085870.1:18488566-18493566 GCF_034702125.1 Engraulis encrasicolus
CACGCACACACACGCGCGTGCACACAAACATACATACACACACACACACGGTAAAAAAGCTGTGGCATGTAAAGGCAAATACCCAACCAGCCACGTGTAAAATCCTGTAAGACTCACTGCCATGTATGTACCAAAATGTATATTACTGCATTTA
Organism: Engraulis encrasicolus; assembly: GCF_034702125.1. Classification (NCBI taxonomy): domain Eukaryota; kingdom Metazoa; phylum Chordata; class Actinopteri; order Clupeiformes; family Engraulidae; genus Engraulis; species Engraulis encrasicolus. The sequence continues at coordinate 18,488,721 of NC_085870.1, forward strand.
CTATTAAAACATAACCATCCATACAGGCATCTCATGTATGTACCAAAATGCACATGTACAGTATATTCCTGCATTAACTGTTAAAATATAACCACCATCATGCACCAAATACATACAGTACAGTACAAACATTTAGCAACCCCCCCCCACACACACACACACACACACACACACACACTCACACTCACACCCACCCACGCAGGCAGGCATCTCAGAGGGCTTTCCGCCAGCGTTTAGCTTAGTGAAGGCAATTGTGAGGAAATTATGAAATCATGAAATGAGAATCAATCTTAGCGATTGCGAGGCCAGGCTACAAGCGTGATGGATGGTCTGGCAATTTGGAGCGTGTTCCGGTGTGTGTGTGTGTGTGTGTGTGTGTGTGCGTGTGTGCGTGTGCGTGTCTGTGCGTGTGTGTGCGCGTGCGAGCGTGTTGTGAGTTGATGTGAGTGCGTGTGTGCGTGAGTGTGTGTGTAATAAAATATGTTTGTGTGGTGCATACAAGCATACGGATATGTGTTTGTGCAACCGTGAATCGGTCCCATAACACCAAGGTCATCATTTCAAACCATTACGAAACGTCAAAGCACATACTAAGTGCCAGGGCTCAGTCAGCAGCAAGCCTGTCGAATGGAAAGAAGGAGGGAGGTGGGAGGGGAAAGCGGAGAGATGGAAAGGGAGGGAGGGAGAGAGAGAGAGGGGGGAATGGAGAGAGAGAGAGAGAGAGAGAGAGAGAGAGAGAGAGAGAGAGAGAGAGAGAGAGAGAGAGAGAGAGAAAGAAGGAAATAAACATAGCAAGAAAAATAGAAAGGAGAGAATGTGAGAGAGGAAAGGTGCGAATGACAGAAAGAGGAAGAAGGAGAAAGAGAGTGAAAGAAGAAGATAGGCCTACACAAAAAATAAGCAGAGAGAATGTAAGGGCGAAATAGAGAAGGAGAGAGAGAGAGAGAGAGAGAGAGAGAGAGAGAGAGAGAGAGAGAGAGAGAGAGAGAGAGAGAGAGAGAGAGAGAGAGAGAGAGAAATAGGCAGAAGCAGACGGAGAGATTGAAGGAGACCGTGCGGGTGAGAGAGCAAAAAAAAGTGCAACGTCGGTGTTGATTTTGTATACAAAAAAGGGAGAACCGATGAAGATCAATGGTGTTGATTAGCCGCATATAGCAGGGATATAGGAGGTAATACATGCAGTGGTTTTGATTGATTAGGGCGGCCCGTCAATTAGAATTACAAAGCAGTGGGGCCAAGCTGCGAGGGCCCTAACAGAATTACAGGGATTGATTAAACAATTACAAGCGTATAAATACATATGGGAGAAGAGGGGGGGGTATCAACACGGCAAGCAGGAAAAGAATAGAGGGGATCCAGTTAGCACTCCCAGAGCCAGGCCCAGGACCAGGGGAGCGGAGAGGCCTCAGCCCCCGCAGAGGTGCTGCTTACTGGGGCAGCGCGGCAGGTCAGGTCCCCCTACCCCTCTCCACTTCAACCACTCCACTAGGGACCGCTGGGGCCAAGGGCAAGTGCTATGAGGGGTGGCTCTGGCTCAGGCCCCGGGCCAAAGATCCTCCCGTATTGGTATGGGGTATGGAGGGGGCCTGGGGCCCCTGGCTTGTATGGAGGTGCGGGGGTTCTATCAATGTTTGTCCCTGTGGCTCTGTGTGAAATTGTTCCGGCACTGGTCGGGGCTGTATTAGTCAATGCATACATAGCAGTCTATAGAGGAGGCCCATTAGCATATGAGTCAACCTGCTGGTACAAAAGTAGCACTTGGGGGAGAAGAGAAGTATGAAAAAGGCAAGGACAGCACTTTTTTGCAATGCAAAATGTGATTGTGCTACTGTATATATAGGATATAGGGGTGTGTGTTGATTAAAGATTGCAACTAGCAGGATCTCATTCCTCCCCCCCTTACTGGCTCCAAATGGATTATAGATTTACACAAAAAAGTTCTATGAAGAACCTTAAACATGTTCCAAGAAACAAATCGAAAATTAAATAGGTGATTCAAGTAAGGGTAACTCAATATAAAGTTGCTCAATACACTTGTGAAAAAACAATTGTGAAATCAAATTAAACCCCTAGTGTCGGGGTTAAATAGCGGAGAGGTCCGAGCAAAAATAATCTTTACCAAAACAAACCTTTTGTAACTCTAATAGTGGGTGGGAGGGGGAGTGTTGGACAATATTCATTCCAGGCACCTACTTCAGCACACAAGTAGACAAATACAGCCAAATAAAAACCAGCCAATATAATCCCAAATACAGAACAATGAGCACAATGACACTCATTTGCATAGGCAAACACATGCACATGCAACCACACACACACACACACACACACACACACACACACACACGCACACACGCACACGCACACGCACACGCACACGCACACGCACACGCACACGCACACGCACACGCACACGCACACACACACACACACACACACACATGCACACGCACACGCACACGCACACGCACACGCACACCAGGCTATGCCCTGGAGCTGTCCAGTTCCACAGAGTAATCCGAGAGAGTTAATAGCCCTATCGTCTCCGAGCAACAGGTCTCTATTAGCTAATTAACAACCCAAATTATGGGCTGTCTGTCTGTGACAGCTGCCAACAGCTGGCTACACGCAGGGGCCCCCGCCATCCCCGCGGAGCAACCCAACGCACACACATTAGCTACTTACACACAGATTAAAACGCAATTAGAGACCGATAATATTTACACCCAAAACACAGAGAGAGAGAGAGAGAGAGAGAGAGAGAGAGAGAGAGAGAGAGAGAGAGAGAGAGAGAGAGAGAGAGAGAGAGAGAGAGAGAGAGAGAGAGAGAGAGAGAGAGAGAGGGAGGGAGAGAGAGGGGGGGAGAAAAGAAATTACAGATGGCCCAGGTTTCCTATGTTTAAAAAAAGACAGTGTGTCCCCCTCTCTCTCTTTCTTTTTGTCGTATATTCGATCCTCCTGTTTTACTTTCCCTTCCCTTCCCTCCCTCCTGACAGGGTTCACTCGTTCACTCATCGCTTCATTTTTTCTCTCTTCTCTGCCTTCACTCACACTGGTGTTTTTCTGTCTTCTGTCTCGCATCTCTCGAGGGAGGGCACGCGAGAAGATTCATTTCAGACGAGCATAATTATCCGACTGGAAACATTACACGCTATTTTTATAGAGGCTGCCAGAGTCATATTTGCTCAACCTGAGCCTCTTAATTTGAATCTGCTTGCTATTTGCACCAACAGCACCCCCCCATTTCTCTCTCTCTTTCTCTCTCTCCCTCTCTGCAGTTTTTCACTTTTGCCCTCTCTCTCTCTCTCTCTCTCTCTTTTTTTTGCAGTTTTTCACGTTTGCCTTCTCTCTCTCTCTCTTCCTCTCTCTCTCTCTCTGACTCACTCTCTCTCTCTCTGCATCTAACAGTAACCGGCAGTCGGCAGCTCAAACAGAACTGAGGAAATTGCATTAATTAAGCCAGCTGCTAATTAACGCCGTCTGACCGCGGCCGGCTCTGCATCGAGCAATTAGCCGGAAATCCGCCAGAGCCCCTTGATGAAGGGCTGGGGTTCTCTTCTCCGTGATCCCCTCGCAGCCAGCCGCTTCACTCCCGTAAACGGTTGTGGCGTTACGAAAACTTACACAACGGCGCGATGGGGGTACCAAAAGGGTTTATCACACCGGCAAGTGTACATGAGAGACAGAGAGAGAGAGAGAGAGAGAGAGAGAGAGAGAGAGAGAGAGAGAGAGAAAGAGATTGCGGTATGAAAGTCGTGTCTCAATACCCAGCAGTGCTGCGTCAGAGAGAAAGGGCGTCTCTCAATCGCCACCACGGCCTTTGGTGGTGGTGGTGCTGCTGCTGCTGCTGTTTCTGTCGGCATGGTGATGGATGAGCTGGGCTTTCTTTAATTGCTGTGTTGCTTTGGAGGCCTGCAGCTATGGCCTCCCCTCACTCACTCACTCACTCACTCGTTCACTCACCTCCCTCCCCAGGTCTAATAACACTTCCCCATCTGAGTCCCAGAGTCTGACCCCCCCTCTCCCCCCCCCCCCCCCCCAACTCCCAAGCTCCAGTCCCACACCCCATGGGGGCACTGACTATCTTCTCACCCCCAACACACACACACACCCCTCTTCTCTTGACAGCCATCCACCCACGCACGCACCACGCTATGAACCCCCCCCTAAAAAAAACCCAGACACAGCAGGTTTGCCTATGAGGTCAAGCGGGCCCTTACTTCCACCATTTCCCCTCCAATGCCTGACCCCTGGGGTCACCGCCATCACACCACTGCAAAGGAACCTGCAGACCAGCAGCAGAATGGACAGAGATTGAAGACCGGTGGAATGGGGGAGATGGCTGTGTTGTTGTTGCAAGAAGTAGTAGCAGCAGTAGCAGTAGTAGTCTTATGCGCACTGACAGCTTCTGCTGGGCCTAGGACAAAATCATCTGAAAGGGCTCCTCCTGTCAATGCATACAATGTAATGAGGACCCAATTCTGGGCTTCCGCCTCTCTCTGGGACCACGGTAACTGACCCGTTTAGCAGACCCGTTGAGTAGTAGTAGTAGTAGTAGCAGCAGTAGCAGTAGTAGAAGTAGTAGCGGTACATGTAGTAGCAGTAGTAGCAGTAATAGAAGTAGTAGCGGTACATGTAGTAGCAGTAGTTGTAGCAGTAGTAGTAGTAGTAGCAGTAATAGTAGTAGTAGTAACAGTAGTAGTAGCAGCAGCAGCAGCAGTAGCAGTAAGACTTAATAGCAGTAGCAGCAGCAGTAGCATTAATAGTAGTAGCAGTAATAGGGGTGGTGGTGGTGGTGAGGGAACAGATGGTTGGAGGCGCAGCAAACCAACATAGCATGGCCTCT
>NC_085870.1:18531066-18533566 GCF_034702125.1 Engraulis encrasicolus
GTCAGGTAGTCTACCAGATCCAGTCCCTTGTTTTTTGTTACACTAATCCCCCAGTAGGGTTGCATCCCCCTTCCACCCAACCAAACACCACCCCCCCTCCAACCCCTCCGTTATGATGCCAGATCTGAGGCTGTCAGATGAGAGGATCTCTCATCATTGCTTTTCTTCGCAGCAACCGGCGGGGTGCCTGTCAGCATCCAGCTGCTTCGTAGCTCATCAGGAAGTTTGATAAATTAAGACTATTAATTCAATTTGGGGAACTGTATTTTTGTTGTGCTTATTTTAAAAAAGCTGGCGGTGTTGTTTTGTGTTAATCAGATTCCCTGCTGTTTTCCTTCTATTCTTCCTCCCTCCCTTCCTTCCTCTTTCTCTCCTCCCGTACAGGAGCAGAGAAGGAGAGAGAGAGCCAGAGAGTGAGGGAGGGAGGGAGGGAGGGAGGGAGAGAGAGACGGACGACAGCTACAGTAGTTTCTCGTCTTCATCAGATCGCTCTTCCACAAACTCCAACTCAAACACCCAAAGGAATTGATGCTCTCTATGCTTTGTTAAGTTTCACAAGAAAAAAAAAAAAACACAACACAGGCACACCAAGACACCCCCCCCACAAACACACACACACACGCGCGCGCGCACACACGCACACAGACGCGCGCGCACACACGCACACAGACACGCGTGCACACAGACACGCGCGCACACGCGCACGCGCACGCGCACACGCACACGCACACGCACACGCACACGCACACGCACACACTTGAGTGAACGCATGAGCAGATGGGGGAATGTTGCAGATTTCTGCAGAGCTGATTCCAGTTCATTAAAAGGCGCATGCCTCACTGCAATACACAGACAGACAGACAGACAGACAGACAGACAGACAGACAGACAGACAGACAGACAGACAGACAGACAGACAGACAGACAGACAGACACATTATAACACATAGTGGTAGTGGTCTGTGCAACCACACAAGCAGCAGAGGAAAGACGGACAGCAAGCATAAACAACTCAATAAATCAAGCATGCACACGCACACGCACACGCACACGCACACGCACACGCACAGCATGAGCACGCCAACGGTGCTGATCATTAATTAATCATTCCCATTCAAGCGCCACACGTACACACAGACAAAGTCACTATAGTAGTTTGGGAATCCCACAGAGCACAAAAAACAATAAATATAAATTATCGTCATGTGCCTCCATTCTCTCACAAAAAGCCCTACACACAAGATGCGCTCCTATAGCTACTCTATTCTTATATAGCAGCAGTAGTGGTGTCTGGAGTAAGTAGCTATGCCATCTCTACTATGGAAGCTATTCAGAACACTAATGTAAATGGATGAAGGAACTTAGAGTGCAAGCGGTACGTTGTGGCACGTTTCATACCCATAAAACGTTTTTACGTTTCCAGACAGCATCGTACAGGTCAAGCCCTATGATGTGTGCAACAAAAGCTAGATCCCTGGTCCATTCTAGGAAATGTAACCCTTTAATTACTGATGATTTGAGGTGGACTTCTTAAAACTACAATACATACATGTGTGGATGTGAATGTGAATGTGAAGAGCTCTTTTCCAAAATGAGATATATCCATTTCATAGAATGTTGGGAAACTGACATTTTTGTATTGGGCTTTCCATTGAATTGTTTAAAAAGTATGTTCTGAAATAAATTGAATGACAAGAATTCACACATAGATTATAGGACTTCTTATCAGTCAATTCCAATATTAAAATGCAAAAAGTCAAAAATGGAGGATATAGCGTTTTGGAAAAGAGCTCTTCATGTGGACATGAGCACAGCTTTCACAATGGACTCCACCCCTCTGTCCAACTATACCAGTGGTCACATGGATGGGGTGGTCGCGGGTGGCAGTGCTATGCAATCTCTGGCATGTGGGCTATGCATGGTATGCAGCACGGGATGGTACCACTCAGTGTGAATGCCATGCCAGCCCATGCATAGTCCACATGCCAGACACAGTGTTGCCAAGGACCATATTCCATCCCAATCCATTCCACTTGCACTCCCACTGCCAAACCCTGTGGTTTGAGTCTAGTGCAGTGTAGTGTAGTGTAGTGTAGTGTAGTGTAGTGTAGTGTAGTGTAGTGTAGTGTAGTGAACTGTAGTGTAGTGTAGTGTATCGTGTAGTTTAATGTATATTGTAGTGTGCAGTTTGCACACTGCCACAGTTGATCTAATGGTGGGAACGCTATACCCCACTCCACCCCCAAACCCTGCAATCTGGGTGCAGTGTACTGTAGTGCATCGTAGTGTAGTGTGCAGGGTGCAACAGTCATAGTGTAGCTCTAGCACATTCCAGCCCACTAACAAACACTGTAGTCTGAAGGTAGTGTAGTGCAATCCAGTTAAGTGCAGTGCAGTGCAATGCAATGCAGTGCAATATAGCATACATCTACAGTAAGGAACTGAAGGTGGGCACACTACACACCACGACACCACTCCCAAACCTTGCAGTCTAAGCGCA
>NC_085870.1:18546066-18551066 GCF_034702125.1 Engraulis encrasicolus
TCTTCTACGTATACTGCATCATTGGTCTCACCGTTACTCACTGACTGTGTGTCTCTTGCGTTGTCTCTCTCACTCTCACACACCGACTGTCTCTCTCTTGTTGTGCTATCTTGTCCTACTGACTAAAGGGACATTGACATTTTTTTGTTAGTAGCAGACGTCAGGGTTGTGCGTCAACATCTAATGCAACCATTACATTATTTTTTATTTATTTTTTATTATTATTTTTTGTTTGCTTGTTTGTTTGGGGGGGGGGGTGTTTTTACTGGGCCATTCAAAAATCATATTCATAGTTAGCATACCAATTAGCAGTCATTTAATAAATCAAAATTCATACAATAGTGGCATTTGCTTTGGTTGCACCCCCTGACGTACAATACTAAAAAAACAAGTCAGATACCCTTTAGTAGCCTTTATGCTTCTTGACAAATCTTTCCATTACTCAATTGTACTTCCTTAATTGTCTAAGTCACGATCTTCGAGAAAAAAACAAAAATGGCTTAAAAGCACTGATGGTGCTATTTTAAAATCAATCAATGACATCATTCAGTCACAGCTAGTCACAGCAAGGCATTGCACAAGTCTCCCACAGAAAGAGGAAGCAGATCTGAGAGGTGGGGGGGTGGGACTTGAGCCTCAGCATTCCATCGTGGTCTGGGAGTGGTTGCTATGGACGACCTCCAAGTCAGCAGAGATGACCCTGTGACCTCTATGACCCGATGAGGTATCGAGAGGTCAGGGGGGCAAGGGAGTGGCTCTTTATACTGAAAGTCCACAAAAGAGAGAAATCACACGCCTGTGAAAAGCAGAATCCTATCCTTTCAAATGTCACACACATACTTGAAACACTGTGTGATTATGTGATTGTGTGTGTGTGTGTGTGTGTGTGTGTGTGTGTGTGTGTGTGTGTGTGTGTGTGTGTGTCTGTGTGTGTGTGTGTGTGTGTGTGTGTGTGTGTGTGTCTGTGTGTGTGTGTGTGTGTGTGTGTGTGTGTGTGTGTGTGTGTGTGTGTGTGTGTTTGTGTGTGTGCGTCTGTGCGCTTGTGTGCGATTGGATGTGTATGTGTTTGTGTGTGTGACAGTATGTGTGTGTGTGTGTGTGTGTGTGTGTGTGTGTGTGTGTGTGTGTGTGTGTGTGTGTGTGTGTGTGTGTGTGTGTGTGTGTGTGTGTGTGTGTGTGTGTGTGTGTGTGTGTGTGTGTTTGTGTTTGTGCGTGTGTGTCTGTGCGCTTGTGTGTGCGATTGTATCTGTATGTATCTGTGTGTGTGACAGTATGTGTGTGTGTGTGTGTGTGTGTGTGTGTGTGTGTGTGTGTGTGTGTGTGTGTGTGTGTGTGTGTGTGTGTGTGTGTGTGTGTGTGTGTGTGTGTGTGTGCGTGCGTGTGTGTGTGAGCGTGTGCGTGTCTGTGCGCTTGTGTGTGTGTATCTGTGTGTGTATCTGTGTGTGTGATAGTATGTGTATGCGTGTGCGTGTGCGTGTGTGTGATTGTGCGTGCGTGTGTGCGTGGAAACACTACGTAGGTGGTTAGGAGGTTGCGAGAGCTCCAAGCGAGCGCACTGCATACTTTACACTCCCATGACAAAGAACATTCCAGAGAAAGTGGTGTGTTGGAGGGTTCTGCTATGTGGTTCCCGCCCACCAATACACACTTTCTCTTGTGCTTCAAGGGGGAACGGCTTGGCTTAGCTGTTGTTATGGCGACCTCATCAACTCCAGTGGACTGGCCATGACATCACTTCCTGATGTGGCTGATGAGGACGACTCTCGTTAATTAGCATGACCGTTTCACACACAGGACACAACATGGAGGCATAGGCGATTCTATGGTAAGTTGGGGAAAGCGAAAATTAAAAATAATAAACATTCACAACAAATTGCCACTACTGTAGTTTGAAGGCCTTAGCTGTTATTCACCATCCATAGGCTTGGGGCCCCAAGCAGCTGCCTGCCTAGCCTGGTGACAAGATGCGCCTCTGCATGGAGGCACTCATGCTAACTACACAGAGAGGGGCTAATGGCTCGTTCTTTAGAAACTCGATTGTCGGAAACTCCGGCTTCCCCCTCGGAAAAGTGCAAAAGAATGGGAACTCAAATCGGGGTTCCGAAACACAAACTCGGAGCGCTTCTGTGTACTCTGAGTTCGTTTAACATTAGTTTTTTCAGACATTTGTATCGTCCCCAGCTGTTTCAATAGAACGCATTTACAACGGTTGTCGGGAGAACCACCTCGGATCTACCGACGTCCGAGTTTCAAAAGAATGAGCCATAAGCATGGCCGATTTATGACTCCATGGGACCCGTCACCCATGCTAACTATGCAGGGGGCACTGACTTGACAGGGGGCTTAATATGACAAAGAAATGAACTGCAACACACACACACACACACACACACACACACACAGACACAGACACAGACACAGACACACAGACAAACAACAACACGTTAAGAGAAACTTTAACAACTGTATGGTATACACGTTGACTTCTTCCTTCTCTCTTATTTCTGTCTGTTTCTTTTCTTTCTTTCACTCAGTCATTCTACAGCGCTCTCTCTCTCTCTCTCTCTCTCTCTCTCTCTCTCTCTCTCTCTCTCTCTCTCTCTGTGTCTCTAAGGTTATGTAGCATATAGTCATTACTCCTTTCTTCTCAGCCTTTCAATCCCTCTCCCTTGCCCCTCTTTTCACCTTGATCCTCTCTCTCTCTCTGCCACTTTAACTTTCCATTCTCTTTCTCTTTCTCTCTCTCTCTCACACACACACACACACACACACACACACACACACACACACACACACACACACACACACACACACACACACACACACACACACACACACACACACACACACACACACACACACACACGTCTCCTCCCCTATTCCACCATTCCTCCCTCCATTCACTGGTGCTTTTGCTTTTTTCTTCTTCTTTCTCTCCTTAATCCTTCCAAAGGGTCTCTACCTCACAGCAGGAAGAAAAGGAGCAGAAGAAAAGAGGAAGGAAGGGCCAGCTGGGTATCAATTCACTTAACAAAGCCCAGCCCCCCAGCCACACCACCCAGCCCAGCCCCTCCACCCACACAGACCCAGCCCAGCCCCCCCAGCCACACAGACCCAGCCCACCAACCCCCTCGCTGCCCAGCCACACAACCCAGCACAGTCACCCCCCAGCCACACCACCCAGCCCGGCCCCTCCACCCACAGCACCCAGCATAGTCACCCACCCTTACCCCTTACCCCAATCCACCATCCCCCAGCCAAACAGCACAACCCGACACAGCCACCCTTACATCCACCATCCACCATCCCCCCCTCTCGCTGACCAGTGACAAAACCCGGCACAGCCACCCACCGATCGCCCTATTCATCCTCCCCCCCTCCCTGCCCAGCTACCTTTACCCAGGGATGCCGACAGGGGCGGGTGGGCAAATGGCTCAGTTGTCAAGGGCCCAGGGATAGAGGGGGCTCAAAATTGAGTGTTCATTACATTTTATGTATTGGATCGGGGGCCCTTTCAAATTATTTTAACCCAGGGGCCGGGCAAAAGCAGTCAGCGGCTCTGCCACCTCTACTCCCCATCCCATCCCATCCCAGCCCAAGGCTCTCAGAGGCATTTGTCACCTACAGAAAGCATTTTATGGCCTAGCCATAACACATTACAAAAACACACACAAAAACACACACACAGACAAGCTAGCACACACACGGTGCAGGATAGGCACATGTACAACACAGGCACACACACACACACACACACACACACACACACACACACACACACACACACACACACTTGGCACATGACTGACATACACAGAATCTATTGACAACACACATACTAAAACAAACTGGTGTACTCGTACCCATACACCATCACTCACTCACCAAGACACACTCGCACAAAAGCCAAAGAGTGATATGTGTGTGTGCACATACTGGGCCAGATTTGGAAAGAATGGGAGGGAGAAAATGACACCCACTCCCACAATGCGTGGCCGTATGGTATTTATGTGTGTGTGTGTGTGTGTGTGTGTGTGTGGTGGTATTCTCTTACAGACAAACACACACACACATTCTGTAAGTGCACACACACAAAAAAGTGCACAGAGAGACATAAGTGTGCACACACACAAAAATGAATCATAACCTTTTAAAAACACACATTCATTCCTGGCCAGCCTGGCACTCCTGCTGACCACTGACACACACACACACACACACACACACAGACACACACACACACACACACAGACACACACACACACACACACACACACACACACACTCAAATACATTAATAGACTTACACACACACACACAATTGGAAACACACACACACACACACACACACACACACACACACACACACACAGACACACACACACACACACACACACAGACACAGACACAGACACACACACACACACACACACACACACACACACACACACACACACACACACACACACACACTAACGCGCACACACACACACACACACACACACACACACACACACCCTGGATGCAATCAGCGTCTTGGAGGCCAAAGTTGTATAAATGCTCTGCAGGTGGTGTGTAGGAAATGGGCACTGGCAGGCGAGCGGGACAGAGTGGCCAAGCCAGGCCAGGCCAGCCAGCAACAGGCCAAGACTACTCACACCAACACTATGGAGGGAAAAAAGAGACGGGGGAAGAAGTGGCAGACGCATACAGTACTTTGATCAAATGAAGTTAAATAAGTAGCCAGTGTGTAAGAAGCCAACACTACTCACACCAACACTGAGGGAAAAAAGAGACTGGGAGTGAAGTGGCAGACACATACAGTACTTTGATCAAATTAAGTAGAGGCAGAAAAAAAGAGGCAGCTGCTAAATAAGTAGCCAGTGTATAAGAACGGAAGCCAACACTACTCACACCAAGATGATGGGGAGAAAAAAAAGACTGGGAAAGTGGCAGACACATACAGTAGGCCTACTTAGTTTGATCAAATGAAGCAGAGG
>NC_085870.1:18566066-18581066 GCF_034702125.1 Engraulis encrasicolus
TATGATTTATTTCTTTTTGATGAAAATGTCCAAGAATATTGACATATCATTACTAGGGTATTGCATCACCAAATCTTTTGTTGTGTAAAATTGCGTTCTACAAGTGTTTTTACAAGTAACATTACCTTGGCCCATCTTGTGATGGAATGGGATCAATCTACATTACAGTACAGTATACTGTACAACCATAGTCTACATTTGATATCTGAAACGCTTATCTGGTGGAAACAAGTCACCATTCAACAACTGAAGAGTTTATTTGCAAAACAGTGCATCTACATTTTGTAGAATGCTGGGAAATTGACATTTTTGTATTGGGCATTCCATTGCATTGCATTGCAAAGAGCATTTTATATAGGTTGAAAACGTATGTTCTCAAAATATTTGAATGGCAAGAATTCACACATAGGTGATAGGACCTCTGAACAGTCATTTTCAACAAAAAAAAGCAAAAGTCAAAATTTGTAGATACACCGTTTTGCAAATAAACTCTTCAATTACAACTGCGTACTCTACACTTCATATCGGAAGCACATAGGCCTACACTTCAGTATGAGGTGGTAAATAAGCCATCCTCTACTCTTCATATCTGGTGGAAATGAGCCATCATTCAACAATTACCAGTGCAGGACGGCCTGCTGCTGCTGCTGTCGCTGTGCTTCTTAATACACATCACGTCAGTGTAGCAGCACAACTACGGCGGCAAGAGTAGAGAGGTGCCAGACCCCGACCTTGGAGCCAATTCACAGCACAGCTGTTCCTCTCCAACTAACACACATACGCACACACACACACAAGCACACGCATGCATGCACACACGCACATACACACACACAGAAAGAGATATGTGAACACATTCTGGCACACACACTTGAGCACACGTGCATGCTCACACACGCACACGAACATGCATACACACACACTTTTCCGCTCCTCCTTACATCTATCTTTACTGAATCCCGTGCCAATTAGGAGTGCTTTAAAAAGTAGCTGATTAAGTTCACAAATGGCACTCGCTTCTAAAAATGAAGTTACACAGAGAAAGAGGAGCGAAAGAGAAGAAGAGACGGAAACACTCTGACGCAGAGACGGAACGAGAGAGAGAGAGAGAGAGAGAGAGAGAGAGAGAGAGAGAGAGAGAGAGAGAGAGAGAGAGAGAGACACAGAGAGAGAGAGCCTTCTCTTCATTTTTAAGCTATTAGAGAAGGAGATGGAGAGGGAGATGAAAAGAAGAGGGGGAGAGGGAGGACAAGAGTGGGAGGGCAGAGGAAAGGAGGAGAGGAGGTGGAGAGGAGAAGACGGAGAGGAGGAGGAGAGGAGGAGAGGAGAAGATGGAGAGGGAGGACAAGAGTGGGAGAGGAGAAGACGAAGAGGAGGAGAGGAGGAGAGGAGAAAAGGGAGAGGCTCCATATGACAGCAAATCCCCCTGGTCCCAGCGGACAGCTATCAGCACACCAGGCCGGATCAAGATCCTCTAAACGAATGAATTAGCAGAGAGAACAAGAGGACAAACAAGATGGATAGAGTGGGGAGATGGAGTGGAGAGAGAGAGAGAGAGAGAGAGAGAGAGAGAGAGAGAGAGAGAGACAGAGGGAGAACGTAGACATTCAAGGAAAAGAAAGGGGGAGAGAGAGAGAGAGAGAGAGAGAGAGAGAGAGAGAGAGAGAGAGAGAGAGAGAGAGAGAGAGAGAGAGAGAGAGAGAGAGAGAGAGAGTAGAGGGAGGGGAGAGAGAGAGGGAGAGAGAATGGAGTGGAGGGAGAGAGAGGGGGGGAGAGAGAGGGAGAGAGAGACAGACAGACAGAGAAAACTGGGGAAAAATAGAGAAAGAAAGAGAAAGAGGGAAATTGTGTGTGTGTGTGACAAAGTAGAAAGACCGGAAGAGAAGTTAGGTGTGTGATAGAGAGAGAGAGAGAGAGAGAGAGAGAGAGAGAGAGAGAGAGAGAGAGAGAGAGAGAGAGAGAGAGAGAGAGACAGAGAGAGAGAGAGAGAGAGAGAGAGAGAGAGAGAGAGAGAGAGAGAGAGAGAGAGAGATGGGGTGAGGTGGAAGGAGTGACCCTCTACAAATCCACTCAACTGAACTAATGAGGCTCCACACCCAAAGTGGAGAAAAACAGCAGTGAGTCACTCACATACACACGCACACCACACACACACACACGCACACACACACACACACACACACACACACACACATACACACGCACACGCACAAACGCGCACACGCACACACGCACAAAGAAAGAAGTCGAAGATACTAGGCGCCTAAAACCGAAGAAGCCAGACATGCGGAACGTCTGCACCAATTCAGCAGATGTAGAACACCAGAAAAGATGTCACCTAAAAAATGTATGAATATATATTTAGAATCCTATGAACCATATCTAGTGTCTGAAATTATTCCATAGTGTCTGAAATTATTCATAACGGCCAGTGCAGCACATCTAGACTAGACGAACAGAACTTTCTGAATTAATTCAAGTTGCAGGTATAGATTGCATTTTTTATGTCCCATGTCCTGACAATTCAGAACGCCCACCACATACATCTTCTCGACACAGCTAAGGTAGGAGGACAGAATTGATGAAAACCACAGAGTGTGCATGCTGTATGCATGTAGAGATAAAGTTTATGAAATGCTAGGACTAGGAATAGGTATAGGCAGTACGGTGCCATTTTTCACAATTAGCATATCCGGTAAGTGTCTAGGGCCTACCAAATCTGTCCTCTGTAAGGGCCAGCAACCCTCTGCCCCGTCATGTACATACCAGAGCACTCCAGAGGGCTGTATATGTAATTCTCTGTCCGTATTTCGACTAGTACTCCAAAATAGGTCGAAATTGCTGCTGACTTAGCTTATGGATGCATAACATTTCGTATGTATGTATGTATGTATAACATTTCTGAAATGGTAGAACTTACAGTATAAAATGTATAGTGCATTTGTGAAATGGCAGGACTTACTGAGTTGATGTAGGAATGAATGTATGTTTGTATATGTACAGTATGTATGTAAATGTAATGTAATGTGCATTTCTGAAATGGGAGGACTCACTGATTGATGTAGGAATAAATGTATGTGAGTATGTACAAGGTAAGTGCATTTACAGTATGAAATGGCAGGGCATGCTGAGTTCATGTAGGTATGCATATATGTGTGTAACTATCATGCAAAATTGTAGGACTTTATGCATGTATGTGTGCAGATATAATGTGAAATTGCAGGACTTACAGAGTTGATGCAGGTATGCATGATGTATGTGTGTAAATATAATGCGAAAAAGGCATCGACTTACCGAGTTGATGCAGGCCAGCTCCTTGTTGAGCAGCCAGGGCAGCGAGAGCCTCCCCTCGCCACGGTAGCAGGACTGGATCCTCTCCTTGATCTTTTCCTTGATGCGGCGCAGCGTGAACAGGCAGAGCGCCGACTCCTTGGGCGGCTTGGCCCTGTTCTTCTGGCCCTGCGAGAAGACGGTGAAGAGCACGTCCTCCGTCTCGGAGATGCCCAGCGAGTTGGCCAGCTGCTTGCCCGGCTTGCTGAGGTAGGCGTCCTGCACCAGGCGGTACTCCACGCCGTCCTTGGTGCAGCCGATGGGGAACTCCACGTAGGAGTAGAACTTGGGGTCGTCCACGCACAGCCGCACGATCTTGGAGGTGAAGAACTGCTCGCCGCTGGCGTCGGGCGAGGTCAGCTGCGTGTCCAGCTGCAGCGTCAGGTAGTAGACGAACTGCTCGCTGCTGAAGCCGTAGATGTAGTAGATGTCGAAGGCCGGGAACTTGGAGAGCGTGTCCGAGGGGATCTTGAGCTGCGAGGAGACGAACTCGTCCTGGTAGACGAAGCTGAACATGTCTGCGTTCTCCTCGTTGGCCATCAGCTTGCGGCTGGACAGCGTGGGGAAGTACTCGGACTTGCCGTCGATGGGCGTGCCGATGAACATCTTGCTGCCCGAGCCCTCGGAGATGATGACGCCGGACATGGTGCCCGACTCGGACACGCTGGACAGGTAGTGCTCCTTGCGGTGGTGCGGCTCGCCTAGTTTAAACAGGTCGTCCAGCCGCAGGAACTGGCATATCCCTTGCGATGTCGACCCGCAGGCGATGAGCCGGTTCTGGGCGTAGTCCACCAGCAGCAGCTTGTTGATGTTGGCCGTCTGGGCCAGCTCGTGGGGGCAGGCCTGCACGCTGGGCGGTGGGTAGCACTTCTCATTGTCCACCACGGGGCCCGTCATGTGACTCCGCAGCTTGGTCAGGTTGGCCGACAGCTTGAAGATCCAATTCTCGGCGCCCACGTACACCTCGCCCGTCTTGTTGTGGATGGCCAGGTGCGTCAACCCTGACTCGGGCGGCGAGAAGGTCTTGAAGGGCTCCGGGGCCATCCTGGGCTGGGACAGGGGCACGGAGACCGCCAGAAGCCCGAGGAGGAGCGCTCCTCCCGGGCTAAGCAGCACAGCCACGGGCCCCTGGTGAGGCCACATGTCTGGAGGTGATGCTTCAAAACGCGAGGAGAGTCTGTCCTGTCCTGTCTTGTCCCACTCTCTCACACCTCAGTCAGTGCTGTGTGGGTATATAATTGTAGGAGGGGTATGGGGGTGCGTTTCTTTTTTTTCCCTCCAAAATAGGGGATGAAGGAACGAACGGAGGGTGAAAGGGAGAGAAATACAGTTCCTATCGATCGTCAGCGTTCTCCTCTCCGATACGAGCAGTCATCCAGCACATCATATAGAGGGGCCCACTGTGTGTCGGGAGGCCTAGAGGGCAGAGAGAGGGAGAGAGGGAGAGAGAGAGAGGGTGACCGAGACAGGAATAGGGAGAAGGAGGGAGAGGGAGAGAGAGAGAGAAAACACATTATGAGTCAACAGTCAACACATCGTATTGATTATGCATCGGTGGCCGACCTAAAAGCGCAAAGTCGATAGGAGTTAAGAAGACATCCTGCCCTGGCAAAATGAATGATTCAAGGCGAGAGAGAAGGGGCCGCGGGCGAGCGCCCAAGCCAAACCATGACAATGTTTAATTACGGAGATGGATCGACAAACGCCCCAGGATTGATGAGAAACTGTCAGTCCAGAGTGCGTGCGTGCGTGCGTGCGTGCGTGCGTGCGTGCGTGCGTGCGTGCGTGCGTGCGTGCGTGCGTCTCCACAAGAAGCCTATGCCACTGACATAAACTCTATGGAACGTCGTGAATAATTTCACAGCTAGTCCATTATCATAGGCTAAGGAGAGTCGCAGCCTGGCTTACCTTCTGTATAAATAACGAGACAACGAAATGCCTTTCTGCCAAGCATTTCAGGGACCTAACATGAGTCCCACCGCTGGAGTTTCCATACAGTATAGAGGCCTATGTTTTAAACATGGCGCCCACGGCTGGCGGTGTTTTCCTAAGCAAAAGGCGCACTGTCGTTTCCGTGACAACTCCACACTCGTCTAGCGCCTGCTGTAAACGTATATAGGACGACGGTTGCCTGGCAGTGGCAGAGCGGAGGCAACTGCTGTGAATTATAAGTTGTGTCAAAAGAAAATGCTGCACATGCTGGAACAGACTGTCTGCGTGCCTCCCTCCCTCTATCAGACCGTCTCGACTCTCTCTCTCTGCTCAACTCTAACTACTTCCACTCCCACCCCATGTCTGCTCTCTCGGGCTCGACCATTTTGTCCTGCCCCTGCCCCTGCCCGCGTCTATTTCTCTCACCCTGCCTCTCAC
Organism: Engraulis encrasicolus; assembly: GCF_034702125.1. NCBI lineage: Eukaryota > Metazoa > Chordata > Actinopteri > Clupeiformes > Engraulidae > Engraulis > Engraulis encrasicolus. The sequence goes on from NC_085870.1 coordinate 18,571,767, forward strand.
TCGTCTGTCTCTCCCTCTCCTTCCTCCTTCACCCTCGTTCATCTCCCCCACCTTTCCTTCCTCTCTCTCACTCCCTCTAACTTAATCCTCGGTCTATTCCCTCTCTCTTGCCCGTTGTCTATTCCCTCTCTCTTGCCCGTTGTCTATTCCCTCTCTCTTGCCCGTTGTCTATTCCCTCTCTCTTGCCCGTGTGTCTAGTCGGTGAGGCAGCAGCAGTCCATCTCCTGCTCCCCTTAATCACAGGCCTCCCAAACACCAGAGGGTGTCTTCTCTCTCTCTCTCTTTCTCTCTCTCTCATAATATTCACTGTCTCTCTCTCTCTCTATGTCTCTCTCTATCTCCCTGTCTCTCTCTCTCTCTCTCTCTCTCTCTCTCATACTATTCACTGTCTCTCACTCTCTCTATGTCTGCATCTCTCTCTCTCTCTCTCTATGTCTCTCTCTATCTCCCTGTCTCTCTCTCTGTGCCTCTCCGTCTCTGCCTCCCTGTCTCTCTCTCTCTCCCTGTATCTCTCTCTCTGTCTCTCTCTGTCTCTGTCTCTCTCTGTCTCTGTCTCTGTCTCTCTCTCTGTCTCTCTCTCTGTCTCTCTCTCTGTCTCTCTCTCCGTCTCTCTCCTCTACCTCTCCCTCTCCCTCTCACCCCCGTGTCTGTGAGGCACCAGAAGTCCGTCTCCTGCCTCTCCTTAATCACAGGCTTCCCAAACACCATAGGCCCTCACCAGGCGCCCTGCTGCGGTTAACCAGGACTCAAATCAATGGCACCGTCAGCATCAAAACACATATAAAAAACACACACAGGAAACACTAAAAAACAGACTGATTTAAACAGCGTCTTCACTTTGAATAATAAAAAAAATAGAGTTTACTGAAAATCTGGGACCCTTTTCAAGAAAAGACTGACCCCCCAACACCTCACTAACAAAGGGAAAGACTTAGTCACAAGTCTGCATTTGTCATGGCGATTTGTTTTTTTTCCCCTTCTACTTCTTTTTCTTTCTCCTTTTTTTCTTCTGTTTTTTTAATATCCTTGTCACGAAGCTCACATTCTTTCAGGAGTCTGCGGGCCTGTCCCGATCCCACCCTGAGACGGCCGTGGCTGGCCGGCCGTAAGCTACTTATTCCAGGCTTCCCGCTCTGCCATAACACCCCCCCCCCTTCTCTCTCTCTCTCTCTCTCTCTCTCTCTCACACGGGTGATTCTCACGAAGCTAAAAAAATCAATGGCAATGAGGTTTTAATGGTTAAATATGACAGGGATTCTTTTGATAATATACATTACTGTAGAGCAAGACGTGTACTTTCTGGCACACTAGTTCATTTTTAAAAAAAATATTTTTATTTTCCACTTTTTATGCATTTTATAGGCAAATTCTCATTACCGAAATGTGTCCCGACCAAAATTTCTGGTCTTTGAATTAGGTTAAAACATAATAAAAAAATTAAAAATATGTAAATGACACTACAAGAGCGTTGGTCTATGTCTGAAGTTTCATTAAGTGTTCCTTGTTGGCAAATTAAATAATGAACACTAATGAATATTTCAAGAAAAGATCGTGTCCCCAAGTTTTTCTTCTCATTACCGCAATATATTTCAGAGCTACAATTAAAAGCCATCAGAATTTCAATATGAGCTGAAACTACCTACAATTGATGTGTACCAACAGGAGATTCAAGATGGCTACATGATTAGTCAGCCTTATTGTTTGTGCCTGTAAAATGACACAATTTGTCTCAAAAATATGCAAATACGACAAAAGTGGTTCTCATTACCGAAATTAGTCAATATTTCAAAATGAAAAAGATTTTTTCATTTTAAACTTGCTTGGTAATAGGGTATTCCTTTTCAGAATTCAACAATGGTCATGAATAAGCTAAGTCATAATTACTCAAGTTACAGTTAGCATTATTGTGCTGAGCCATCTCATTACCGCAATACACATTCTCATTACCGCAATGTTTTAAGTACCTTTCGGTAATGAGGATTGTCAATTTCGGTAATGAGACTCTATGGTGATTTACATTTAGAATATATTTTCATGACATATATCCATTTCGCTTTTTATTTATTTACATTTTTAAACATGCAACTGCAACCTTAAATACAAATTATATTTTTGCAGTATAAATATTGTCACTATGTCACTTAATTACAGTTAAAGCACTTGATGAAAGTGTTAAGTGACATTGCATCCATTTCGGGTTAAAATATGCAATTGTATTGAATCAATATTCGATATACAATATTGTAAGTAAACAAAGCAAAAGTAAATGCCTAACATATGCAATAGCTCTAATGGGGGTTTGTCTGTAAAAGTGATCATCTCCCTATACATTACATAAGCTAAATTGAGTGGTCATACAGGTGTTGTTCATAGACCATTTTTTCTGTTCTCATCCTTTCTGGCAAATGTTGTGGTGACATTTATATTTTGTCCCACCCTTGGAAGAACAACAATCGACTATGGGCCAGAAACCCTGTTGTGAAAGTTCATTGAGAGCAAGTAGCAACTTAATTCTTGCTCATATGCCAATCCATGAATCAATATTCCACCCTCGAAATGTGGTCCTTTGATGCAAAAAAATAATCAAACTGCCTAGTGATGTCACCCAATGCAAAGGCAATGGCAAACAACGAACCCAGCACTCGCAGTGAAGTTGTCAAATTGCGTAGATGGCAAAAAGGGAACAAGTTGGGAGACAAAATCGACTCACTTCAAGTCCATGTGCTTTTCCAGAAATTGACAGATTTTTTTGCTTTCTGTGTTTGGTTGTCATACCCTAGTGGGTTTGAGTATTTAAGTATCCTTTTTTACTAACTTGACTTCCTTCCAAAATGTTTGTTTTGGATCCAATTTGATCATTGTTAAAGGGTGGCACAAAAGGCTTGGCATTTGAAATAGCAGTGAATAGGCCTATTTAGTGAATTCAGCGAGAAGTAGTTTTTAGAATATTTCAATCAAAACTAGTAAGAAGACTCATTTGGAGGAATGCTCTAGTTGCCTTTCCCAAATTAGAAACTCCTCATGCATGTTTTTTGCAGCCTTTAGGAAGGTTTCAGCCCCCATACTCTGATCCTTAAGCCATGCTCAAACACCCATGTACCCATCTTTTAGTCATGCTGTGAGTTCTTGATGTCCTGGGTAAGTGGAAAGGTAACGGGATCAAAACAGCCTCAAAATGCACTTTGCACTGATTTAGCTGAAAATGCCCATTAACAGCAATTCAAAATTCCAAGTCTATTGTGCCACCTTTTGACAAGTATCAAACATGCTAGAAAATGAAAAGGAAGTTAAGGTAGTTCAAAGGAACAATACTGCAAGAGAAGAGCAGGATTTTGCAACGTTTTAATTTTGTTTTTCATGCACCCTATACTAATTATGGGCATGTCTGATATTGTCCTGAAAACCAACACTTTTTCTTTTTAAAAAATGTGAGTGAAGTGAAAGCCCACTTGGGAAACTACAACTCCCATTGTCATGATCCAGCGCTCCACAGCACACACATGAACACTGCACATTGCACACAACAGAATGGTAGTTATGCCTCACCCGCATGTATGCCTCATCCCCAATAGCGCCCGAACGGGAGCAGTACCATGCTCAGGGTACCTCAGTCATGGAGGAGGATGGGGGAGATCACTGGCGGGTCAGGAATCGGGAGTCTGATGCCCTGACTGCCATTAGTGTGCAATGTGCAACTCAAACAGTTAGTGGTGTTCAGTGATATTTCATAACACATAACGTTCATAGTGAATTCCGGCTTTGGTCCGGACAGTATTATGGTGATACTGTACCGAAAATGTACCAAACTGTGACCCTAAAATCAAGGTGTACCGAACCGGCATACCATACAACCTACTCTAGTCATCTCCTGTTCCTTCTACTTCCTACTTCCTAGTTGCCGGTGCGCGCCGAGTCAGAAAAAAAGTCCAGTGCACGACCTCGCACTGCGACATGATTTCCCTTCTCATAACAGATTTAGATTTCTGGTCCACTATAGATTTTTGGCTGGAGAGATCAGTGGTGAGTTGTGATATCATATTCAGGGTGGGGATGAGGAGTGGGATGTATGCGCTTCATTGGGGTCATCAGGTGGCTACCCTCCGGTGTTTTGATGATGGACGAACTATAACTATAACTATAACTATAAAGGGCCGTCATGGGTGAGCGGTTAGGGCGTCAGACTTGCATCCCAGAGGTTGCCGGTTCGACTCCCGACCCGCCAGGTTGGTGGGGGGAGTAATCAACCAGTGCTCTCCCCCATCCTCCTCCATGACTGAGGTACCCTGAGCATGGTACCGTCCCACCGCACTGCTCCCCATGGGGCGCCACTGAGGGCTGCCCCCTTGCACGGGTGAGGCATAAATGCAATTTCGTTGTGTGCAGTGTTCACTTGTGTGCTGTGGAGTGCTGCGTCACAATGACAATGGGAGTTGGAGTTTCCCAATGGGCTTTCTTAACTTCAGAGTGCACCCCTTGGCCTTCACCCCTTGTACTATGTTACTTTGGTGCCCAGGAGGGGCCTCGCCTATTCACCTACTGCAGGGGTGGGGAGCCTTTTTCATTCGAGGGGCCTCTTCAAATCTAGGGGCGGTAAAGTTCTCAGAGAGCCGTACTAATAAAACAAACTAGGATTTCCCCCAGCACTTTAGGCCTATATTGAAGGCAGCCACCTTTAAAACAGACCCCACCTTCTCTAGTTCCCCTGAATATAACTTAATTGTATTGCAAATGTATTTTCTAAGATTCCTTTACAAAATGTGTCATATTTGGCTGGGTTAAGTCTTGAATCCCAATATCCTTCAGTAGCTTAATGAATGGTTTTATATAGAATATATTTATCATCTTATTAGGTGTCATTTGATTAGTTCTGCCCTGGAGGCTCTGTCGTTGTGCTAATAATAATAACAAATAACACATCATTTACTAATATTTGGCTTTAGTTCAATTTATTTCTCCTTATTCTCATTACCGAAAACTCATTCTCATTACCGAAACATATCCCTCATTACCGAAATGAGCACTTAATTGGAAAAAAAGTACTAAAGGAAAACTGTATTCATGTATATTTTTTATGAACACAGTACCTTTCATGTTTCTTTCACTTCAGTATATTTTTGGACCGAAATTGTAGGTTTTCACTGATGTATTCTAAAATTAAAGAGGAAAACAAATGATCCTATTGCGGTAATGAGGTAAAATGGTAAAATTCTTAAACTAAAATAATAAGAAAAAAAACTTTTTTGAGTGTTTTATGTAGCCCCTAGTACAACTATCAATATTCAATGAACACAACTGCTAGAACAATTAAGTGTCCTAATATATTTCATGAAAGAAAAAAATTGCGGTAATGAGCATTTTAGCAGACATGGACCTATAAAACGTTAAAAAATGTGTTTTAAAAAGTTGTCAGGTAAGTTGATATTATTGTGCTTAGTAACTGTACACTTTGATGTAACTGATTCAAAAAGAAATTCAACCAAAAAAGCATTTTGAAAAAATGGTTGTCAAAACACCTTTGTTGCACGTTTCGTGAGAATCACCCACACACACTCATGCACACAGACACACACACACTGCACGCACATACACACACACTGACACACACACACTGACACACACACACAAACGCACGCACACAACACACACACACTGACACACACACGACACAACACACACTGACACACACACACTCCATTCGTGCGGCGGAAAAAGTCGCACTGTTTAAGCTGTGACTCGTCTCCATTCTTCTCTGCTAAGGCAATCCTAATAGGCTGAACGGAGGAGGGACGGCTTCTCTTCTTCTCCCCTTTCTCCTCTATACTATGGTACCCGTTGGCTCTCTCAAGGGCCCCATGCCTCCTACATGGAGGGCATAATAGCCCCCCACAACAGGCCACCAGTACCCCCCCCCTCTCTCTTTCCCTCTCGCTCAGTCTCTCACCTCTCTCTCGCTATCGCCCTCACTCCCTCTCTCTCACACTCTCTCTTTCGCTCCTTCTCTCTCACACTCGCTCTCTCTTTCCTTCTCTCCTCTTTCCAACTGCCCCTCTCTCTCTCGCCCACTCTCTCCCTCACTCTGGATCCCTCTCTCTACTTCTCTTTCCCTCTGTTTCTATTGCTCTCCTTCTCTCCCTCTCCTTCTATCCATCCCTCCATCTCTCGCTCTCTCTCTCTTTCTCTCTGGGAAGTGAGCTGGCGAGATTTCAATCAGACCGCCCGGCGTTCCCAAAAGGCAAGATTCCATTGCACTATTTCACGCCATTCTCGACCAGGCGAGGGGAAATATTTTGACCGGATTCATTGCTTTAAAAGCGGGAATGGGGGGGGGGAGACGAAACGTGATAGGGCCCCTGTGGTCTAAGGACCGCAGTCGTGTCGCCACGTTTGCCAAGAACTGAGTCGAAGCGGTGGCGTAGCTGTCTTATCTGGTTAGATCCCTCAAACCCATACTAATGGACAAGGCAATCTGGATCTTTGCCCGCCAGCGCACAAACAACCAATTTTCCACTCTTTAAGCGAGGACATTTTTTTACAGGCGTATGTTCACACATGGTAATAGCCGCACTTATCATGCTTAGTCTATTGCAACGACTAGAGTAGGAAGCAATGCACTTAGCTATCGCCACATCAGTTTATCACTATGCAAAGAAGATAGGTGTGTAGTGTTTGTAGTGTGTGTGTAGTGTGTGTGCACTGTGCGCGTGTGTGTCTGTGCATGTGGGTGTGTGGGTGTGTGTGTGTGTGTGTGTGTGTGTGTGTGTGTAGTAAGGCTGTAACGATACACCCAACCCACGATTCGGTTTGTATCACGATATATGACCCACGATTCGATACGCCCCACGATTTCACACAAATTTTTTTTTTTTTTTTTTTGAAAAAATAATAATAATTATATGAAAATAAATTATATATATACTTTGTAATTAATATATTTTTTGCATTTACCTGCCTGCATTCATTTTGTAGGTTTACAAGGCTGAATGATGTTGCAGATATAGGCTACCACTGCAACCTGTTCCCAGGTGTTGACATCAAAACACAACACAGAGAAATAAGGGATATTAGTTCACCAAGGGAAAAGGCTTATAAATAAGCTAAGATGTTGAGAGAGAGAGCGAGAGAGAGAGAGAAAGAGGTGGGTGGTCAAGGTGTATAGTCATTGGCAACTGTCTTACTTTATCAAACATTAGGCCTATGCCTATCCAATTAATATCCAAACATTAAAACAACACTGGCCATATATCATCAGGAAACATGTTGTATTAAGTTAGGCTACTTAAAGAAATGCAACACTTAATTTTGATTAAGTTAAATATTTCTGTAGCTTTTTTTTGATCGTGCAGCAGCGCCTGCCCGTAGCCTACAATCAAAACTCGAAATTAACCTGTTAGTTCTCACTGCTACATAAAGCGCACGTTTTTCGTTTTGTTTTGTGGTTTGACATTTTGTCAAGAGCGAGAATGAATGCAGAGGCTGAAATGGAGCATGCTTTCTGCTTATGTAGGCGGTAATTTTACAATATAGCTTAACATTAATGTGGGAAGAAATAATGCTGCCTAATATCCTGCCTATCGACCTCAACGTTCGTCCGACTTCGGGCACCTCCCTACAAGCGATTCCAGGCTGGTTTATAGGCAGGCGGAGCATCTCGTGCGCTCTCTCTCTTTCGCGCTCTCTCTCTCTCTCTCTCTCTCTCTCTCTCTCTCCGCTCCAACATCAAACTCCACTCGCAATACACCGCGCATGCATGAGTAAAAAAAATATTGACACGTTTATAAAAGCCTTCTTGGTCTGTTGTTCATTTGTCCTTCACCTTCCTTGTTGTTCATTTGTCGTTCACCTTCCGATGTTTGCCTCTCGCGGAGGTTGCTCAGGCAATGGATAACAACGTGCTGGTTGGACGGAGCATTTTATATGAGAAAGCTGTGAATGGAACTGTTACTCGAACGTGTGCGCCCTTTTTCTACTGGTCTTTTTAAGCACATATGCAAACTCTTGCCTGTATGTTGCCTGTTGTGTTCTACACTGAGGGGTAACAACTTTAAAAGGGCACATCGCGATTCTGTGAGGAAGCTTCGCGATAGGGGTTCGTGGGTCTGCGTACCGCGATCTCTCGGTTCGATACAATATCGTTACAGCCTTAGTGTGTGTGTGTGTAGTGTGTGTGTAGTGTGTGCAGTGTGTGTGTAGTGTGTGCAGTGTGTGTGTAGTGTGTGCAGTGTGTAGTGTGTGTGTGTGTGTGTGTGTGTGTGTGTGTGTGTGTGTGTGTGTGTGTGCATGTGGTTGGGGCAAAAGGGTCCAGTGGACTAAAGCTAGTTACTGTATTCCCACAGGAAGACCAAGGGGACTGCCCATCAGTTTAGGGGGAACCAGTTTGGGAACTAAAAACCCAAACGCACTGTTACCGTGTGGAGGACCACCTCTCTTTGTGCTACTAGTTGGAAAGAGCTGGCTCCTGGCTAGTCAGCCCGGTGACGCCACTACAGATGTGATTAGAGAGATTTCCCTCTCTACTCAACTACGTGCACGCACGCACACACGCGCATACACGGACACACACGCGCACACACACACATACACCCAAAACACACACACCTACCCACACACGCGCCCACACATGCGAGCGAGCGCGCACACACACACACACACACACACCCCACACACACACACCTACCCACACACGCGCCCACACATGCGAGCGCGCACACACACGCACACACACACACACACCACAAAATGCTGATGCAGCAGAAGGTTGCTACCACCATCACCATCTTCATCATTGTCGTCATCATCATCATCATCATCATCATCATAGTCGTCATCATCGTCTATGGTAACACTGTGGTTCACCTTGAGTGTGTGCACATTTAGGCGGAGGAGAAGGATGATGGTGATGAGACAGAGGAGGAGGAGGAGGAGCAGGAGGAGGAGGAGAAGGATGATGATGATGATGAGAAAGAGGAGGAGACAGACGAAAAGGAGGAGGAGGAGGAGGAATGGGAAGAAGAGTCTTTTGAGGTGGGGTGTTTTAAAGCTCCCCTGTCAGATAGGAGGAGGGTGGGAAGGTGGGAGCAAGGTAGGGAGAGGGGGAGGAAGAGGAGTGGTATTATTTTTCTCCTGAGGTGGAAAAGCAACACGGAACAGTTCCATAGATAAAGGCCACTGACAGGCGTGTGCGTGTGTGCGCGCGTGTGTGCGCGCGTGTGTGCGTGCGTGTGTGTGTGCGCGTGTGTGTGCGTGTGTGCGTGTGTGCGTGTGTGTGTGTGTGCATGTGTGCATGTGTGCATGTGTGTGCGC
>NC_085870.1:18591066-18593566 GCF_034702125.1 Engraulis encrasicolus
TAGCAAAGTCTGCAGTGTTAGTTCAGCACTTACAAAATCTAATTGAAAGAGTAGGGCCAACTATGAGAATGTTGTTGAATTAACACTGAATAAATTACTGTTAGCTAGCTACAACGGCCTCAGAATGTACACAGCGGAAGTTACTATAAACTAGCTACAGCGGCCTCGGAATTTAACACTGCGGAAATTACTGTGAGCTAGCTAGAACTGCCTCACTGTGGTATGGTATGATTACGAACACGTGTTCGTTACGGGCTGTGGGAGAAGAGGTGGTGGTGGTGGTGTGGGGGGATGGGGCACTAGCAATGACGGGGGAAACACAAAGGGGGGCACCAGCTCGAACAGCAACACTGAAGCGAGCGAGTGAGCGAGCGGGCATGCGGGCGGGCGGGCGGGTGACACGTATGAAAGAATGCCAAACATGCGACCATAGTTGTGCCAACAATGGGCCGAGACAACGCCAGCAGTGGCAGCAGCAGTGGCAGCAGCAGCGGCGGCTTTAACAAAAGTCAGGCCCTGGCCTCTATGTTGGGATGGCTTCGCTTTTCATAACACAAAGCCGTGACTGTGTAACGCTGATTAATCACTCGGGCCTCTGTCTCGGGATCTGGTTTCGGTACGAGTTAACGTGACACACACACAAAAAAACACACATACACACAAGACACACACACGCACAAGCCCTTCTTGTTTTTTGTCTTTGTGAGTGTGTGTGTGTGACACACTTGAATGACCGAGGCAGGGCATATCTCGTCGTCACTCTCCCAAAAATATCAATAATATCATTATCTAATCAAAATTCACTTCGGCCTGAATGCGCTTATTCACAAGGCCGGTGGCATGGGTGGGTTTGCGGGAAGAAGAAGAAGAAGGAAGGCCTTTATGCCACACACAAGACACACAAGACACAAGCAATTTGAAGAAGAGATTGCCGATGGCGTGAAGTGGACCGACGATGAACTCAGTGGGATAATGTGGCATAGTCTACCCACAACACAGTGTGACTGAGTTTATCTTCAAGCTCACTTGCCAATTGCTGTGTAGCATTCGTGAGTCAATTTATCTGCTATAACAAAAATATTACCTAGTTTCTACTGAAAAAAATGAACCAGTGGCACATTCCACAAACGAAGTTGACCAAAAAAAATTTATTATGAAATTGTCTATTTTTGGTGTCATGAACTAATGCAGAATATTACGAAAATAAGAATCACGATACTTTGTCATGAATCGATGCTGTATATTGTAAAAAATAAGTATCACGATACATTATCATGACAATTTTTTTGCACACCCCTACAAGCAAGTTGAAGAGATTGCCGACAGTGTGAAGTGGACCAACGATGAACTCTGTGCCATATTGTGGCATAGTCTACCCACCACACAGCGTGGCAGAGTTTATCTTCAAGCATGCACGGCAAATACGGCTTAGCACTGAACTGAGAACCAGCTGAATAGTAGTTAATCTAGGAGTACGCACGTCACAGCATGGTATGGCATGTCAGCATGGCATGTCACAGAGGAAAGCGTGGCCTAGTCAGTAACTGTGTCCCAGCACAACACAACACATCATACAGCTTAGTGGCATGCATGGTTTATCTACGAGCAGGCATAGCACAGTACTGCATGACATAATATATAGTTATAGAGTGTGCATATGGCACAGCACAGCCCAGCACAGCACAGCACAGCACAACAAAGCACAGCACAGCACAACAATGCACAGCACAGCACAACACAGCACAGCACAGCAAGGAAAGGCTAAGTCAACATAGTCAGCCATCCTGCTCTGGCAGAGATCTGGTTTTCTTGCTAGTCGGGACAGACAAAGACACTCACTCATTTGCACAAAAACGAACATGCGTGCACACGCACACACACAAACACACAGACATACAGACACATACACACATACACACACACACACACACACACACACACACGCGCACACACACACACACACACACACACACACACACACACACACACACACACACACACAGACTTAAACACACACTTACACGCAGACTTACACACACACACACACACACACACACACACACACACACACACACACACACACACACAAACACACTGGCCGTTATCGCTAACATCAGCCAGCCAAATTCAAAACATGTGATCCTGGAATGAAGAGTGTTAGGAGGGTGGAGGGGACATGGGGGAGGGAGAGAGAGAGAGAGAGGGGGGAGGGAGGGAGAGGGAGAGGTAGAGGGAGAAAGAGAGAGAGGGAGAGAGGGAGGGGGAGAGAGCTGGAGACAGAGAGGGAGAGAGGGAAAGAGGGATAGAGATGGGGGGAGGTGGAGGTGGAGATGGAGATGGAGATGGAAAGGGTGGAGAGAGGGAAAGGGAGAGAAAAGAACTAATGGATTTGATACAAAGCAGAAGAGAGTACATTTTAGAGACGGGAAAAACAAAATGAGTGGGCCATGTGCGGGAAAAGACAAAGGGTTTTTAGAGAGGAGGACAGCGCACGTACGGT
>NC_085870.1:18598566-18601066 GCF_034702125.1 Engraulis encrasicolus
ACACACACACACACACACACACACACACACACACACACACACGCTCCAGACGCCAAAACACACAATCTCACACACACCAAGATATACACAATCTCAAAGCCACAAACAAGCTGATGCTACTTATAGAGCACAACCTCACAAACCCATTCATCCACAAGATGTAGGCTACTAACAAAAAAAGGACAAGGCTCCAGCTAACTTACAATACCAGTTGTACTAGGAAGACACTGACGAAGGCAACAGCCGAAACGTTTGTCTATTCTTCTGCTGCTATGTAAAAAAAAAAATGTAAATAAAAAGAAGAAAAGAAGAACCCGAGTGCGATCCACTTTTTCACGTTCAAAGTTATTCAACTGGAGACGCACCACACGGAAGAGCACGGTGTATTCGAACTACTACTTCTGCAAATGAAGAATGAACAAAATGGAATATTGAAAATAAAAAGTAGTAAAAAGTAGGTCTTTGTCATGTGTATGACGCACAACACAGACATGCACACAGCTAACACAACAAAGATAAAATCACATGCAAAAGCCTTAGCTGACATCATGCAAAAAGGGGTAAGAATATAATCACATGCAAAGCATCCAGACTGTTATTCTGATGCCTCCAAAGGACCCATAGAGACAACAGGCAAAACCCTAAAGCCCCAAAGCTGTGGACACACTCTGGAAAATCATCCACAGACTAGTGGAGGTTTGGATACAATCATGGATATTGATATAATAATGGATAAAATAAAGCTGCAATATATGATAGAAAAATCGCAGGCGCTAGTACGCTAACATCAACTTGGCACTGTCAAACACTTTGCCATATCGTAGGCCAAAGCCGTTTTCTCAGTATGCTGTACATTATTTTGTTCTTTCTTGTGACACACTCAGTCAAATCATCAACAGACTGCATGGTTTGGATATGATTATGGACATTGATATCATAATGGACACGGATATAAAAAAGGATAAAATAAAGCAGCAATATATAGTAGAACATTAAAAAATTCACAGGCGCTAATACGCCAACATCAACTTAGCACTACTGTCATACACTTTGCTATATTTGCCCAGTGCTCTTTACATTATTTTGCCCCTTCTTAATCTGCTCTCGTCTTGCCGTCTGTCATTTGATTTGTGTCCCTATCGATAAGTAGCTTTGGATAAATGTGTCTGCTCTGTCCAATAAAATGTCATGTAATATGCTAACACACACACTCACAAATATTAACACGTGGGTACGGGTGCAGTACGCACGCACGCACGCGCGCACGCACGCACGCGCACACACACACATGCGCGCGCGCACACACGCATACACACACACATACACACACACACACCAAAGTATGATGACATTGGCTCTTAGGCCATATGACAAATACAGCCCCTCTCCACTCTACTGTAGTAGGGCATGACCCAGATCTGTGATGTAAATAAATATCCCTCCCCAGCCACAGGCACAGGCCCCCCCAACAGGGGCATGACCTCACTACCCTCCAACCCCCCCTAACCCCCACAGCACTCCCAGGCCTCTCCCCACAAACACAGACAGACACCCACAGACACCCACAGACACAGATATAGACACACACACACACACACACACACACACACACACACACACACACACACACACACACACACGCACACACACACACACACACACACACACACACACACACACACACACACACACACACACACACACACACACACACACACACACACAATGTAAATATGTCCCCAGCCACAAGCACCCCCAGCTAGACACAACCCCTGAACCTCCCAACCCCCTCAAACACAGATACAGGCGGACACACACAGACCCCCACCCCCCACCCCACAACCATTGATGTAAATAACCCTCCCCAGCCACAAGCACCCCCAAGAGGGCATGACCTCATCCACCCTCAACCCCCAACCCCCACAATAGTCGCACGCCTTTTTCAACAGACAAAGACATAAATACAGTACACATGCACACACACCCAAGTCCATGATGCAACCATCTCCCCAGCCACAATGACCCTCAATGGGACACGACCTCCTTAAATTCGACCCCAGCCCCCAATCCCACAACAGTCCCAATCCAGGCCTCTCCCTACATCCACAGCTATAGACAGCAGGTCATATACAGACCAACATGAACACACACACAAATACAAACACAAACCCCTTCTGGCTAAGTATGCCCCCCCCCTGTCTGGACACTACAGCACAGAATAACCCACAGGCACTATGGGGGCACCAGGCCAGGCCAGACCAGAGCAGACCAGGCTCGGGAGTCTCATCCTGGGCACCAATATGGGCCTCAGTTTGGAGGGTTTTGGAAAGGACAGGAGTAGCATTGCAGGCTAGCTCGCAACACACACACACACACAGGAGTAGCATTGCAGGCTGGCTAGCTAGCAACACACACACACACACACACACACACACACACACACACACACACACACACACACACACACACACACACACACACACACACACACACACACACA
>NC_085870.1:18613566-18621066 GCF_034702125.1 Engraulis encrasicolus
CCTCCATCGCTCATTCCCTCTCTCTCGCTCCATCTCTCATTCCCTCTCTCTCTTGCTCTGCTCTTTTCCTCTGTTTAGAAAGGGAGGTTTCCACAGTTTCAATCCTCTGTGGTTCCAATCAGGCGTCAAAAAAACCTTCCTCTCCTTCCCTAATTCCTGGAAGTCTTCATCATGCTGCTGGATTGTGATGTTGTGAAGTACACATCACATCTGCTCTGCTGAGCTGAGCTGAGCTCTCCTCTCCTCGCTGTGCCGCGCTTTTGATTAAAAGTTGGACTCATCAGACACACACACACGAATCTTACACACACAGACACACACAGACACACACGCGCACACGCGCACACACATGCGCACACATGCGCACACATGCGCACACATGCGCACACTTTACTGCCACAGGTCATGCCAATTGTGTCACACAAACTCACATTTACACACATACCGTACGTACACAAAGAGAGAGAGAGAGAGGGAGAGAGAGCTGACACCACTAAGATGTGCAATTACAGGAAACAGTTGAGTGAAGAAGGCCCAAAAACATGTTTTGCACACACACATTATCATTTCCACACTGATACATACACAGACACTGGGCGGGCGCGCACACATGCACACAAAGAAGTATTATACACACACACACACACAGACACGTACACACACCCACACACCCACACAGTCACACAGAAAGACGCCATACTAAACTAATCAGCTTCTCGTGGTCGCTCTGAAGCGCCTGCCAAAATTCTATGTCTCCTTCCTCTCTTTATTTCCTTTTCTTCTTTGTCTTGCTCCCTCCATCTTTCTCTTCATGTTTTCCCTTTCAGATCCATTTTCCCTCCACTCCTGGCTTCTGCAGTCCGGGCGTAGCCCACTGTTGAGAGACTGAGCAGAAGGAGGAAAGAGAACTCAAAATCTTATCAGTCCAATCCTCTCAGAGGAGAGGAGAGGAGAGGAGAGGAGAGGAGAGGAGAGGAGAGGAGAGGAGAGGAGAGGAGAGGAGAGGAGAGGATAGTAAAGGGGAGGAGAGGAAAGCAGTCTATGTCTATGTCTGCATGTCTGGAAAGTAAGAAACGTAGTTTCATTTCGTTGTATGACCAGTGCATGTAAAGAAATTGACAATAAAACCAACTTGAAGCAGAAAGGGGAACAGACAGGAGAGGAGAGGAGCAGAAGAGAGGAGAGGAGCAGAAGAGAGGAGAGTAGATAGGATAGTAGAGGAGAGTAGAGGAGAGGAGAGGAGAGGAGAGGAGAGGAGAGGAGAGGAGAGGAGAGGAGAGGAGAGGAGAGTCTCTCCAGTCCACTAGGCTGGGCTGGGCTCTTTGATGTGCAGTGGGATGATGGGTAAACTCCCCAGCAGACGGCCGCCAGCCAGCAGGCCACTCAGCAGGAGCACGGGGAGCAGCAGGAGCACGCCAACAACTTCCCCCTCGATATCCCCCACTCCATTTCTTCTCTTCCCTACTTCCTCTATACCCCTCTAGCCCCCCTTCCCTTCCCCTTCTTCTACCCCTCTTCTCTTCATCTCCTACTCATCCTCCTCTTCCAGGCCAAGACATTTCTCTCTCTCTTTCCACACCAAGATCTTCTCTTCCCCTCCTCTCCTTCCTCTATTTACTCCTCTGTTCCTCAAAAGCTTAGTTGGTTTACCAAATGGAATGGGGAAACTGCATTGCAACTAAGAAAGCTGCTAATGTTGTTAGCATGGCTCTAAATTAACTTTTTTTCCATCATCAACCAAAATGACTGGTAGATGTTAGTCTAGTCTAGTAACCAAACACTCACTCACTCACTAATGGGTCAGAGTGACCCAAAGTGGGTTGGTCTTTTCTACCAGGCGAACTGAAATTTCACCAGCATTTGGCGGGTTGGCCGGTGTTAATTTCGAACCCTGGTAGTCCTCAATGGCCCATTCCAGAAACGGGGGCATGGTTAGTATGCTGTGCTACAGAAAATCCCACTGTCTGTCTGTCGCTGTGGCAGCCACAGCAACCACATGCACCTCGTGAGGGGAGAGGGCGTGCCGTCTAGAAACGTGGAGTACAGTGCAGTTCGTTGGCCAAGAGGATTAATAAAATGTAGCCTGAGTATACACACAGCAAGCAAAGACAGAGGACATGCACACGCATGAGTGCACACACACACAACCACCAGGCCAAAAGAAAACACACACACGCACGCACGCACGCACGCACACACGCACACACACACGCACACACGCACACACACACGCACACACACACACACACACACACACACACACACACACACACACACACACACACACACACACACACACACACACACACACACACACACACACACATCTGCAAACACACACGTACACAGATGGGGAACAAAAGCTTGTCTGTTCTGTATGTTCTGTTCTTCTTTACTTGGCAGACTGTATACAAATAAAGGGTTTCAACATCTCAAGCAAAACAAAATAATAAATAAATAAATAAACGAGTAAATATTGTATTAAATAAAGGCTAGATGCGAGCAGTCTGCATGATTTCTATGTAAATAGGACAGCAGATGTAGGAGTTGTGTTTAGTCACGGCGTCCTTCCTTCACCGGCTGAGGCCGCTGGCTGGCGTCCAAACACACAAGGCACCACTGCGGCCATTACACCCACCCACACATCACTATGCGTGCGTGCACGCACACACATCTCTATGCATGCACGCGCGCACACACACAGACACACACAGACACACATCTCTATGCACGCACACACAGGCACAGACACAGACACGCACACACAGACACACACACACACACACAGACACACACACACACACACACACACACACACAGACACACACACACACACACACACACACACACACACACACACACACACACACACAGAAGTGCACATGGACACATCCAAACAGACACACACTTGGGGGATTGGCAGGGTGCATGAAAAAGTAGAGAGAGAGAAAGAGAGAGAGCGAGAGTGAAAGAGAGAGAGAGAGAAAGAAAGAAAGAAAGACAGAGAGCGAGAGAGCAAGAGAGCGAGAGACAGAGAAAGAAAACATTTCCAGTCCACACTCTTCCCTTCAATCCAATCCCCCTTGCCATCCCTCCTCTCCTCTTCTCTCTTTCAGCAGACACGCAGCAGTTACAGTGAGATTAGGCCTCGTCTTAAAGTATTACCTGTGAAAAGAGGGAGAGTCATTTTGGGTGTTTGGAGGTGCCGGTGCGGGCTGAGGCTGCTGGTTGCGGTAGGCCTGTAGCTCAGTCAAGTGTGTGTGTGTGTGTGTGTGTGTGTCTGTGTGTGTGTGTAGCCTTTTTTATACAGTTTCAGTCATCTGTGCGTCTGCCAAATCCCCCTCGAGCTGTTGGCTTTCACGCCGTAACAACTGCTGTGTCTGAGCGTGTGTGTTTGTGTGTACACGCTTGTGCGAGTATGTGTGTGTGTTTAAGTCTGTGTGTGTGTGGGCATGTCCACGTGTGTGTGTCCACGTGTATGTGTGTATGCATGCAAGCGACCATGTGTGATCAAATGAGACAGAGAGAGAAAGTTAAAACCGAGGGAAAGACGGAAAAAAAAATCCTGAAATTCAGCTACTGGTGGAAACCCACCAAACCAGTCTCACCACTGCGGCTGCCGAGCGAGAAAGAGAAAAAAAACCCAACAAGGCCCAGCTGCCACAAGGCCTGGATATAGAGGGGTAGAGAGAGAGGAAGGGGGTGGGGAGGAGGGAGGGGAGGGGGGTATCCGGCATCAAAGCTACCCCCAGGGACACAGCAGCCTGGGGGTATAAGCTCCTTCAACAGGTAAACAGGCCCAGTGGGTACTGAGAAGGGGGGCAGTTGGGGTAAGTGGGGGCCCGGGAAGGTGTTTTTGGGGAATTGGGGGAGTGGTTCACTGACAGCAATGTAAGGGGGGGGTGCTTTTGAGGGGTGAAGGGGGTGGTCCTTTGATGGCACTGGGTGAGATTGTGGGGGGGGGGCAGTTTTGGGAGGGTAGGGGGGGGCAGTCGATAGTCCTCTGACAGGACCGGACAGCCAAACACTCCCTCTGAGCCCTGGCTGTGTGAATGGGGAACAAGAGGGACCTGTCAATCACAGCAAACCACTGTTCCTCTGTCGCACAGCACAGGCCAGGGGGCCCTCCCAGGCAGCCAGGCAGCCATGGACCCTGTGCAACAGCTGACAGACACAGACCTTACACACACACACACACACACACGCACGCACGCATGCACACGCACGCACACACGCACACACGCACACGCACGCACACACGCACACAGGAATAAAAGGACATCACTGGAACACACAGACAGAGTCTGATGTCTCAACCAGCTGACATGCCGGAACTTGGACCCAAAATGAAGCAAACTGAGCCCAGATTCATGACCGTACGATCGACCATCGGACACGCACACACACACACATGCGGACGCGGACGCGCAAACACACACACACACACACACACACACACAGACACAGGAAGTTGAAACTATGGAAGTGTAGTCTGAACATGGAACCCGACGCCCAGACCAAGCGGCATGTCTGCCGCAGCACATTATAGTCTACCTGGCCTGTAGCGCGGGCGGACACACGCACGCGCACGCACACGCACGCACACACACACACACGCACACACACACACACACACACACACACACACACACACACACACACACACACACACACAGACACACGCACACAGTACGAGAGCGGGAAAGACAGAGGACATTCACAAGGACACCGGAAAAGAACAGACGGACCAAATGAGAGGAAAGTAAGTAAAAGAGATGAGAGGAGCGGAAATGGAGAGAGAAAAGGAGAAGGGAAGGGCGAGGAAGAAAGGAGTGAGTGAGGTATGGATGGATAGAGGGAGAGAGAGAAAGAGGGAGGGGAGGGAGAGAGGGGTACATGAGCCAAATATGGTAGAGAAAGAGAAAGGAATGTCAGAAGAGAACACAGAGAGCTGGGAGCTAGAGGATAGGGTGTTACTAGAGCCATAAAGCAGAGAGAGAGAGAGAGAGAGAGAGAGAGAGAGAGAGAGAGAGAGAGAGAGAGAGAGAGAGAGAGAGAGAGGAAATAGAGAGAGGTAGAGAGATAAATAGATAGAAATAGAGAAATAGAGAGAAAAAATGAGAGTGAGAGAAAGGGAGGAAGAGAGAGAGAGAGAGAGAGAGAGAGAGAGAGAGAGAGAGAGAGAGAGAGAGAGAGAGAGAGAGAGAGAGAGAGAGAGAGAGAGAGAGAGAGAGAGAGAGAGAGAGATTTAACCAGTCCTTTATTGACTCATTGTCGAACGTGTTACAATGTCAGGCCGCAACTTACATTCTCAGTGGTCAAACCCCCCCCAACACCCCCCCACACACACATATAAAAACAGAGAGAGAGAGAAAGGAGGAGAGGGGGAAGTAAGGAGAAAGATAAAGATATTTAAACCAGATTGACTGGTATCCGAACCCTGCCACTGTGAAATTGCACACCCCATTTGATTGGCATGCTGATGTGACAAAAGAAGTTTTTTTTTAACCCAGGGACTTGGAATCAAAACAACCGGAGCAGAGAGAATGTTCCGGAAAGGAACCAAGGAAGCAGTTGGTTAGCTAGCTGCACATGCATGCACACGCTTTCTCTCTTCGCTTTCCACTGGCCATCTGGGATAATCGTTTGAATATTAGCCACACGAGGCGAGAGACAGCCTTTAGATGATGACAAAAAAGAAACGCGCGAAAAAAAAAAAGCGAAAGAAAGAAAGAAAACAAATCCACTCCATCTTCTCAAAAAAAGGGCTCTGAGCGAAATGAAAAGCTGAAACCTCTGACCCTACTCCTTTTCAATCAACTTGGAGCGTCCAGCGTGCCAGTGTGTCTTAAGGCCTGTCAGTGGATTAATCCATTCAGATATGAAGAGTGGGGGAGGGGGGTGGGGGGTTCGGAGTGGTGCAGAGGCCGAGAGGTCACAGGCCGTGCTGTAGCACAACTGGTGTGTGTATGTGTGAGTGTGTGTGTGTGTGTGTGTGTGTGTGTGTGTGTGCGTGTGTGTATGTGTGTGTGTGTGTGTGGATCTAATGTTAGAGATGGGGGCCATAAGCTCTGAAGTACAGCACTCTAAAACATGTGTGTGTGTGTGTGTGTGTGTGCACTGATCTGATGTTAGAGATGTTAGTGTGTGTCCGTGTGTGTGTGTGTGTCTTCTACTCTAACGTTAGAGATGGGGGCTGTAAGCTCTTCTCTCCATCCCTCCCCCTCCCCTTAGGTGGCTCCAGCCCCAGCTCCAGCTTCCTAGCCTGGGGCTGTGGGGCTGTGAGGCTCAGGCTGCGTGGCCATGTGGCGGATAGACCAGTTCGGTTCACAGGTTGCGCTTAAACTGTCAGCGTCCCTCAAACAATCTCAGGATGGCGGGATTATAAAGGACAAGACTGTGACTGAATGACTGACTGACTAACTTTGCCTTGGCAGCGTGGCAGGATGATACAACTGCAAACTATTAGTGACAACGGTTTTATTACAACTCATTCATTCATGTACTACATGCAATGACCGGCTTTCCTTTCGTGTTGCACAAAGCATTATTTTCTCTACACCCCTGTTGGCAAACTGATGCTGTATTTACTAATCTGACCTGAAGAACACTATGATGTTTTTTTTGTTTTTTTAATCAAACCTTTAGCATTTTAAAATGGGCCTACCTTTGTGTTCGTTATATATTATAATATGTTGTTATTATACCACACAAGCCTACTGTTAGTATCCATCAAACAGGGCCAGGAGGGCCTTTTTAGAGGAAGCGACAAACTGCCTGTAGAGTTTGACAGGACAGCTGTGGTACCACACATACACGCACACACACATGATGAATACACACACGCACACACACACACGCCCACGCGCACACACAGACATCCACCCCAGAAACTTTCAAACATTCATAGGCAGACCATAGGCAGATTCATAGGCAGACAGCCAGACCACAGAGGCCAAGTTTTTAATGTATCTGAAATGCTCAGAGGAGAATGGAGGGGAAAAAGGCACTTTACAGTCCCCCACGACACATCAAAAGATGTCCGGGAGAATATATGCCCCGAGTTAAAAAGGCAAAGGGGTGACTTGATGACAAATGTGAAATAATAGAAGGAGAGAGCGAGAGAGCGAGAGAGCGAGAGAGCGAGCGAGCGAGCGAGAGAGAGAGAGTGAGAGAGAGAGAGCGAGAGAAAGAGAGAGCGAGAGAAAGAGAGAGCGAGAGAGAGAGAGAGCTTTCCATTATCAATGCGAGACGCAGTCTTTTGGTCTTGACCCAAGTCGTTTTTAAAAGGGGGGGACCACTGACCCGTCTCGTTCATCTGCGGTGAATAAAACATTAAAATATCAGCGATCCATTTCAGAAACTATTTCATGCAATTTTAATGTCCATACTGACCACACTGTAATGTCTATATTATCCTGGGTTGAAGTGAGGGCGACCTATTTAATGCAAACAGAGAGACAGGCAACTCATACACTTTCAAAGTCACACACACAGAGG
>NC_085870.1:18626066-18628566 GCF_034702125.1 Engraulis encrasicolus
TGTGTGTGTGTGGTGGGGCCTCATTTTACAACCAGTCTCCAGGGATAGACCAGCCAGCCCACGGGGCCAGTCCTACACTCTCTTGCTTTCTCTAGCTCACTCCCCCCTCCCCCCTCCCCCCCCCTCTTTCTCTCTCGCTCTCGCTCTCTCTCTCTCTCTCTCTGCCCCTCTCTCTCTCAGTCTTATTTACAGAGTGCTGAAATAGGTAGTGAATTATTTAGGGCCTACAGCAAACACTGCAGACGCAGGCTAGCGCGAGAGATGGAGGAGGAGGGAGAGAAGGGGGGGGCGGAAGAAAGCGAGAGAGAGAGAGAGAGAAAGAGAGGGAGGAGGGGGAGAGGGAGAGGGATAGAGAGAGAGAGAGAGGGAGCCAGTAGGTGAGAGTTGGAGAGGAGCAGAAGGCATGAGTGAACGATGGCAATCACCGTCTGATGGAGAGATAGACACCTACACAACAGAAACAACAGACAACAATCTTCAATACAAACACACACACACACACACACACAATCTGCAAACTCATCTTGTCAAATTCTTCATGAGAAGAACCCAAAAAGAAGAACCCTTTTAAACCACAAAAATTGCCAGCAGAGAGAGATTAAGCACTGAGAACACTGAACTGACTCTCCCTCACATTCTCTGTTGCCTCTCACTCACACTCATTAATGTTCCTCTCTCCCTCGCCCCGTCTCTCTCTCTCTGGGTCTCTCTCTCTCTCTCTCTCTCTCATTCTCTCAGTCTCTCTCTCTCTCTTTATCTATCTATCCGTCTCTCTCTCTCTCTCTATCCGTATCTCTCTCTCTCTCTATCCGTATCTCTCTCTCTCTCTATCCGTATCTCTCTCTCTCTATATCCGTATCTCTGTCTCTCTCTCTCTCATTAAAAAGCCAAAGAGGCCTGAAGCTGCAGACCAACTCTATTGAGGACAGCAAACAACTCACTAGCTAACGGCGCTAGCATTGGCAAAGTACACACAACACAACACCATACGCCCTGAGTGAGTGAGTGTGAGTGTGAGTGTGTGTGTGTGTGTGTGTGTGTGTGTGTGTGTGTGTGTGTGTGTGTGTGTGTGTGTGTGTGTGTGTGTGTGTGTGTGTGTGTGTGTGTGAGGTGAAAGGCCGAGAAGACAAGGTGAGAGACACTAAGTGGAAGTTTTAACAAGTTTTAGGAGAGAGAGAGAGAGAGAGAGAGAGAGAGAGAGAGAAAGAGAGAGAGAGAAAGGTGTTGGAAGGGAAATGCCAGGTGCCAGTTTGCGAAGACACACAATGTCAGGCAGGTACAAAGCTACTCCTACAAATGCACACACACACACACACACACACACACACACACACACACACACACACACACACACACACACACACACACACACACACACACACACACACACACACACACACACGTTGGATGTAAGATTGAGCATGGGTTTCCTGGTCGATGTGAGGCTTGGCCACAAGTGTTGACTTGAGGAGACTACAGTAGACAGGCCTGCCAATGATGCTTAGGGACACACACCTCAACTCGAAATCACACACACACACTTGTACTGTTCATACACACACATACACACACACATACTGTACACAAGCACACATTTGCACGCACACACACACAGACACTTCATGTCCTTTCTCTCCACAAATGAGTGGAACTACTTTAAAGTAGAGTATGCACCCCAATGTCACATACACATACACACACAAAATAGAGTGCCACTTCACACACATAAACATACATACACAAACATACACACACAAACACACACACAATATTCAACCCTGCTGTCCCTGGCCTAGAGCCAAATGACTCCACACACACACACACACACACACACACACACACACACACACACACACACTAGAAAAAGGGTTGTAAGAACTGGGGCCGCATCCAAACAACTTCCTCCTCTCAGTACCACTCTGCCTCGTACCTACCCAACCCCCCTCCCCCCCCCCCCCCCCCCCACTTGACCCTTCCTCCACTCACGAGAATGACATGGCACGCAGCCAATACCCTACAAGCGGGCACACAGGCACTCACACACTCTCAAACACACACTCACACTCAAACACACACTCACACTCAAACACATACACAAAAGCTTGCACATACCCCCATATGCGCACCTGAGCACACATATGCTTCCAGACAAGAGGACAAAAGTGCACACACACACACACACACGCACACACGTACACGTACACACACACACAAACACACACACACACACACACACACACTTTCATGAACAATAATGAAGACCGACAGGAGGTTGCTAGGATGGAGTAGTCAGAGAATTGTGTTGCAAAAAAAATCTGAGGTTACAACATGAGATGAGTCACAGACATCCAACTGTGAGTGCGTGCGTGAGTGTGTGTGTGTGTGTGCGTGTGTGTGTGTGTGTGTGTCCAGTCTACCTAACACCAATCCTGCCCGCTCAGCCATGCATGAAAACACACACAGAGCAGGACACCTGCAGTGTGACATGGTGTGATGTAGT
>NC_085870.1:18633566-18643566 GCF_034702125.1 Engraulis encrasicolus
CCTGCACAGCACACTCAACTGACTGGTGGAAGAATAAAAGGTAATGGCGAGGACGGGGGCTGAGGAGCACATGACTGGTGTGCAGAACGATTTTAAACCACAAGCCCAGCCGAGGCTATCACATCGGCGGAAGAATGTGGGTTCCTGCCTGTCTTAACAATCAAATCCGTATCCCCACTCGTATCATTTATGATGTATGCATCTCATATGGGGATAACGTATACATCCGCAACAGGCATATAGGGCCTACGGGTAGAAAACGCGGTATGTAATGTCAGTGGGGAAGCAATTGCACAATCATCAGGCAGCTTACACGCTATATATAAATCTATGTTAAGCAACAGGGTCAACTCGAGGAAAAGAGAAATGCCGTCAGGGCAATGTCGTGACGTGCCCACTTAATTCCTGACAAGAATGTCACAGCAGGGGCATTTAATTTACTTGGCAACAGGACGAAGGGGATTGGTGGATGCCAAGTCGACCGCCCTACCCAAAGCGCAAGTTGCAGTCAGAATTGTCTCTACCATACCATTGTAACATCGAGTTTGGAGTTCATCCTCATCTCGTAGATTCGCCAGAACGCAAAGATTCTCGTAATCAAGTGCTCCTGTGAGGTATGCGCTTGACGAGAGATTTCCAGCAGTCTGGAGGACTCTCACCTCCTCCTTAACAAACAATTAAATCACGCATGAACACACACATTTACCATTTACATCTGAATGTCCGTCATGCTCCAAACCGTCACACAGAGGCGATAATAGATGCACTGGCCAGGGTGAATGGGTGTCTGCTATGTCGAATCAAATCCTTTTTCAACGGTTTGTATTAAGAATCCAATGCCTGCATCGTGGCACTGTAAATACAGCAAATTGTGGTTTTTTTGCTGGGTTTTCGGAGATCAATTAGTCCATAGCTGAACCAAACGGACAAAAAACACTAAGCACTAAAGGCTCAACTATACGGTTCTACGACCCTGTGCGTAATTGTGTCAACAGCCGTGTAGTTTGTAAGCGCCTCTGAAAATGAGTTGTTGGTTTATGTTATTAAATGGGGGACCGATTAACACACCCACGGGAAGACTCGGAGCCTCTTAAATAGCTCGCTCCGCAATAAGGCATTCCAATCACAGACTGACACAGACAGGGCTGCGAAAAGAGGCTTCATTTCTCAGTCCATAGACTAACCATGAATTATACCAAAATGTCAACACTGTAACTGAACGTCCTTGCAAAACAAATAGCGTTTAATTTCCGCCAACAACATCCGCATCTTAATGTTTTCCATAAGATACATTTTCTTCAGTTTAGGGGCTTAACGCATGGGGAAGGAGAGGACACGATCTTGGTGGAAACATGCTTCTCAGAGCTCTCCGGTTATCTGTGGCAAGAAGACAAATGCCTTCTCCACCAGCAGAAATGCGCTGGATTCCACGGCTGATCCTCGCCCATCTCTCACTCTGCCTTAAATGATTCAGGATGTCAGCCTCCAGAAAATCCGCGTTTCCTCCTCCAACAGACTATTCCAGTTGCACCGTTGGTGTGTTCATTTAATTAAAGACAGTAGTTTGAACACAGATAACGCGGTGTTCCGTGTGTGCTACATTAAATGACCAGATCACCAAAGAGAACAACTGCGACACTTACACAAAAATACTGCAAAAATGTAGCCTCAGTTGCTATGCAAATACATTGCAACAATCTCCCGAAATAAATGACGGGTGGATAGCCTAATAGCTCGAACACCAACCGCCCGCTTGCTCGTGTGAGTAGGCTCACATTCCAGGCTCTCAGCGTGAACATGAGGGACGAAGTAGTCTGCGTAAAACCTCGGAGAATAGATCTAAATTTCTACAGATTTCAGCGCAAACGAAGTGGAAAACATAGCCAGCAATTTCTATCACTAGCGACTAACGCTTTTGGTGCAACAAATGACTTCGCCGCCACCAGCACTCCATACTATTTTGCCTTTTTACGCGCCCATAATTTGTTACAGAAATGTAAAACGTTACCCTTACATTTACCTCTCGAAGCCAACTAAAAGCCAATTGAGAGAATCAAACACCAACGCTAGATAAGACTCGGGAAAGGCGAGAAAACAACGGATTCCCAAAGTAGTAGTCGGCAAGAGAAGCGAACAGCATTTGGTACCAGCAAATAAATGAATCCAATCACTCCTTTTGAAGTTGTTGCGGGTGTACCCATGTCGATCGATCGACTTAACTTACCAGTTCAAGTGATCTTTGGGTTAGATATCCATTCCATGTTTAAATTCCAAAACTTGCAGACATATCCACTCCCGAGTGAGGCTGTATGGGTTAGTTCAGTACGGAGGTTTCTCCCGGTGTGTGTGCGAGAGAGAGAGCCTGGTGTGGAATGCAGCGCTGGCGTCCGACGTGAGACCCAGCCTCGATCTGAGTTTTGCAGGGGCTGCGCTGGAACGATGCGTTACCTCAAATCACCAATAGAGGGCGACAGTGCGTCGACTCACTTTGAGAAACGCCGACAACTGCATGCATTTTTTTTGCACTCTGACTCTGACCTAATTGCTTTGAACATATTACCCTCATGCACAGAATTGTGCTTATTAAATGGCTACACGTTGCTTGAAGACTTTATTGCATGTCATATATCCCGTGGCCATGCTCGTGTTGTTGATTCATGCAGTCAAAGGGGTGACGTGACACCTCCATCCAAGAGGATTAACTCCCTTTGACAGAATGGAGGCATCCGCATTAAAGTGTCCATATGCTCCTAGGGGCTCCCCTTTGGGTGGGTGCACGCGGACATGGAGGATTGTGTGAAGAAGTGTTGAGCTGCCTGACACTCACCAATCTCACGCCAAAACTCACCATAAGCACTGGCCTCAGTCACTCACCCGTTGTTGAAACTATCTGCTGTCACACAGCATTCCATACACAACAGCACATTTGCATAGATTCTTTAACCCTTTAATTTGTACCATTCATCCAGGTTACTTTTGTCATCTTATGCTCTGTGGATTAAGAGAGTCAAAGAACCTGACACGGGGCGGGGGGGATTTGCTTAACTCAGCTGAGGGATTTCTTAAGTTGAGTTAACTTACAAACTTAAGGCAGCAAGGCAACTGATATTTTTTATGGTCAACTGGCTGCAATGTTTTACAGTGAAGTGGGGGGCAGAATTGGTTCCTCATAATATTGTGTGTACAGAGCGCACTAAATTGACTAGTATATCCATGCTAAATAAGACAACTGTAAGTTAGACTGAATAGCACACTGCACTTTGGTACTGAATACTGCACTTTACTGTGCTTATGTTGGGTTTTTTGTCAACCTGTCTTTTTGTCCTATAGAGGGAGGGGAGGCGGGGGGGGAGCTCAGTAAAGGAATGTGTTACATTTTCAAGCATCAAAGGGTATGTTGTAGCTGTATATGATGGCAACTGGTGGCTAGCATGTGTTGAGGAATGTATGCCGAGCACTGGAGAGGTGAAACTGAACTTCCTGCATCCTCATGGACCATCTCCATCCTTCACTTTTCCCTTCAGACCAGATAGACTTCTCATGGATCATCAGGATGTGCTTCTGGTAGTGGAACCTGTAACTGCAACGGGACGTACTTATACATTATCTACAAAAGACACAGCTGCTGCTTCAAATGCACTGGTAGAGTACAAAATGAGAGTGTAGCCATTGATTATCTCTTTAAAGTACGGTAAAGGGAAGATGACACAGGTACACAGAGAAGGAATGTTCAAACATTCACATATCATCATTTGGTGTGTATAAATGGACATCTGCCTTAGTTTCTGAAACCTGGGACCATGGAAACTGACCATTTTTGTTTTGTTTTTGTTTTGTCATGTGATGCTACTATGATATTACCATATTATTAGTAAGTGGTCTGTATGATGCCATATTTGTGAGTCAAATTCTCTCTGAAATGAATAAAGAACCGAACACCAGCATTTGAGGTGTTGCTAATGACATTGCCGGCTACGTTTGGACAAGGAACTGGCCATTTTAAAATATAGTTTTTTTAGATATTCAATTTTTAATTTTTCAATTTATCATAATTCATATTCTGAGAGTTGTTGTATTCCAAGCTGATTGTGTAATATGTAGAGCCAGAAAAGAGCTTTCAAACAATACCACAGGCATCTTTTTGTGACTAACACTGACTGATATATTCAAGGCTGAATGTATAGTGTCCTACCCTCACATGTGAACCTTTCCTAGTCTGTTTCTCCCTTAATATTAGTGTCAGATTCAAACCAATGCAGTTCTGGGGTGCTACCTTGCTACTAAAAAGGCACACCAAGTATGATTGAAATCCGGGTCGGTCGGGTCCCAAAGTGTCTGATTTCACGTGAAATGACCCTATTGTGTTCTTGTTTATTGTAATGTCTTTGTAATTGTATCAGATGCACTGAAAATGGCACAGAACAAATTTCCGAAAGGACAAATAAATAATCTATCTATCTATCTATCTAGTCTTAGTCCCGGGCCTGGCAAAAGCTGTCAATGGCCCTTAAGAGAGTCAGTTGCCAAATGACAGACGTGTAACTCCTGCCTCCCTGCCTGCCTTCCTATGTCCCTCCCTGCCTGCCTGCCTGCTTACCTGCCTCCCTGCCTGCCTGCCTGCCTGCCTGCTTACCTGCCTCCCTGCCTGCCTGCCTGCTTACCTGCCTCCCTGCCTGCCTCCCTGCCTGCCTGCCTCCCCCCCCTGCCTGCCTGCCTGCATCCCTGCCTGCCTGACTGCCTGCATGCCTGCTGCCTGCTTGCCTCCCTGTCTGCTTGGCTGGCTGCCTCCCTGCCTGCCTGCCTGCCTGCCTGCCTGCCTGCCTGCCTGCCTGCCTGTCTGCCTGCCTGTCTGCCTGCCTGCCTCCTGGTTCGTGAGATGATGATGATCATGATGATGATTACAGTTGACCTTGTCCTCCTGTGAGGGCCGATCAAACAATGGCAGGAAAAGCTGTGCGCATTAATAATGGACCCAGAGGAAACCGAGCACCATCAGAACCTAGAGGTTCCGTGCCTTCCTTTGCTTGGTGTGTGAATCATAGGTAGGCTATTCCTCCACCCATGTGAAGGGCAGCCGTGGCCTAATGGTAAGGAAATTCAGTCTTGGACTGGGACGGTTGCAAGTTTGAATCCTATTCCATGCACGGCTGAAGTGCCCTTGAGCAAGGCACCTTACCCCACATTGCTCCAAGGACTGTGCCCATTACCCTGTAATACCAGTAAGTCACTTCAGATCAATGCGTCAGCCAAATGTAATGTAATGTGTGCCTGACTGAGAGTCCTGACTGTATGTGCGGCTTCACCTATGGGTTGTGTGTATACTGAGACGCTTTAGACGATTTCAAGTCGTTAGAGAACCGCGCCGGTGCCCAAACCGGCCAGCGTGTTGACGCCGCAATTCTGAGTGTTCGGGCACTGGAAAAATGCAAAATAAAATATACTTTTTTTCTGCAAACTGTGACAACAATGTGGACGTTAACTTAGCAGGTTCATCCAGGTAACAAAAATGGTGAAATATGGAAAGGTTCAGAGACGGGTATGAGCGCGGATGGTTCACAGGTTTCATGGATGATAAGGGACACGTTTATTGTTGTTGTTGTTGTTGTTGTTGTTGTTGTTGTTGTTAGTCAAGTCAAGTCAAGTCAAGTTTATTGTCAATTGAAGAGTTCAGATGCAAAACCCCCTAACTCCATTTCTGAAGACCTGCACTTCTATATTTTTAGAGAACCCTGTTGTTGGTTTGGTTTACATTCATGTACTTGATAATACATATAAATAGTTATATTACATAAATAAATAAAAAAAATATGCAATTTGTATAGCTTTGTATATAAATAAAAATGAAATAAGATTATTTTCTGAAATGGCACTTAGGGGGTTTTGCATCTGAACTCTTCAATTTCTTTACATGCACTGGTCATTGTTGTTGTTGTTGTTGTTGTTGTTGTGTGGTGGTGGTGGATGTGGTGGTAGTTTGTGGGTCTTTCTCTGTGTTTTCGTATGTGTGTCTTCAAATTATAATGCAACGTAGATATGAAAAGCTTTTGGAGCATGGGAGTGACCATTATTTATGGTCCATTGTTCTTTGGTTGCAAAATAATGACTTCTCTTGGTTTTCATGCACATATGCTGTGCACAAATACATACTGTTTGGTATAAACCAATGCAGAGAAACGTGACATATCACACACACACACACACACACACACACACACACACACACACACACACACACACACACACACACACACACGGACACACATTTGAATAAAAGTATCTGCAACATAGCAATTAACATCAACGTATACAGTGTACATACGCACACCAAAATGCATGAATACTTACATTACGGTAGGCCTTCGTTTGTTGTCACATAAGATAAGCTCCAGCACCTAGTCTCCTGAATCCCATGCATAAACACATCCAAGCAAACAAATCAGCCGAGCTTTCAGCATAGCTTTAAGCCCTTACTTTAAACACTATAAGCAGACACAAGACAACATCCCAAGAAAAATAATGAGCTTTCAAAACAGCCCAGTTGTCCTCAGCTATATCAAAATTAGCACACTATTTTCCCGGACAAACTCCAGCAAAGTAGACACAGGTGATCAGACTCAGCTTTTATCTGCTACATACTGTATCTGCTCTCTCTCTCTCTCTCTCTCTCTCTCTCTCTCTCTCTCTCTCTCTCTCTCTCTCTCTCTCTCTCTCTCTCTCTCTCTCTCTCTCTCTCTCTCTCTCTCTCTCTCTCTCCTCCCCCTTGAGAGCCGCCATCGCTGCCCGCAGTGATGATGTGGATGAGTTTGGACAGCAGCAGCAAATGCAATGGTGGCGCTGGGTCTGAAAGCTATTGTAAGTGTGTGTGTGTGTGTGTGTGTGTGTGTGTGTGTGTGTGTGTGTGTGTGTGTGTGTGTGTGTGTGTGTGTGTGTGTGTGTGTGTGTGTGTGTGTCTCTGTCTGTGTGTGTGTCTCTGTCTGTGTGTGTGTCTGTGTGTGTACAGTATGCGTGAAGTGACGTGCAAAATTGTGTGTGTGTGTGTGTGTATGCTTGTGTGTGTGTGCGTGTGGCGCATGTGTCATACGTGCATATGTGTGTGACTGCATGCCTGCATGTTTGTGTGTTATTCTACGTAGTATATGTGAGTACACTGGCAGGTGGCTGTGTGTGTGTGTGTGTGTGTGTGTGTGTGTGTGTGTGTGTGTGTGTGTGAGTGTGAATGTGAATGTGTGAATGACCATGTACAGTTGCGAGCGACATGATGATACGAGGCCACATGAATCATCCGTGTGTGTGTGTGTGTGTGTGTCACAGCTACGGCCTGTACAGCACGGCCCCTCAGCAGCACTCTCCTCTTCTCATGTGGCAGGAGAGGTCACTACTGGAATCCGCTCCTGCTGAGATCTGAGCGGCCGGTATCATCCAGTAAGTCTCTACACAGGACTGAACTGGGGCAAAAGAGCGTCCCGGGCAGGGGCGGCTCTCTAGACCAAAGTTACCAGGGGGGGCGAGGAGGGTAGCCTACATAAATTGGAAAAAGAGACAAATTTTTTTAATATTCAAGAATTCAAGAGCTTTTTTATTGTCATTGACAAATACATTTAACAACGAAATTGCGTTTGGAATGCACGTACATGTACACCATTATGAATATATAATATACAAAAATATATGTCATGTTGCGGTCATTAGCTGTTCAGCACAGGGGCCACACACAAGAGGGGCCAGGAGGAAATCTACAGGGGCCCTGGTCCACCCTGGCCCCTGTCTAGAATCGCCCAATTGCATTTCTGGCGTAGACCAGCCGCTCACATAGCCCCCCAAATGTTTAACTACGATATTATGACTGGATCAGTCCATTATCCATGTTATAGATCAGTGGTGCTCAACCCTTTTTTAGGCGAGGCACCCTTTCAATTCATGAAAAATTTCAAGGCACCCCAAGCCAACAAGCTGTAACATGGCATCGCATCCGATACCACAAAAGCTTAGAAAATTAACACATTTGGAGATGTCATACAACCTACGTGCGAAGTTACAGCTTACTGGGGAGACCTAAATTTACTTTATTGTGCGTAAATGGCAGATGAAAGATTCCACTGACTAAGCATTAATTTATTAATTTAGACAAATATGTATTATATTACACAATTTATTTATCAGTCATGTTTCCGCGGCACCCCTGACGGGGGCCTGCGGCACCCCAGGGTGCCTCGGCACCCCTGTTGAGAAACACTGTTATAGATAGACCAATTGGCTGCCCCCATCTAATTGGTGGGCTGATCTCGCTCTCTCTTGTTTTTCGATTTTGATTTTTTTTATTGGGTTGTGGTGTTTTAATTGTGATATGAATCCCCCTGGCTCTGGAATAGAGAATTGAATTTATTTTAAGTGGGAAAAATAACCTAAAAGAAAGAAAAAAAATCAACCACAAAAAACAACAAATTCGCCCCTGAGAATAGCCGGCCCACCGGGAAAATGCCCTGTATGCCTGATTACCAGTCCAGCCCTGTCTCTACCAGTTTTTCATGGCTGACAGAGTTTTTTTTCTCAGAATGAGGCCCCCCCGTCTTGAACTCTGTGCCACCTGTCCCGTCTCAGTACCCCCTGGTCCCCCCCCCCTGCCTACCCCCTGTACCATACATTCCACAGTTGTTTACACAGCTACAGTGTTTAGCTGTAAATTATTTCAACTGTACACGCCAGAGCAGAGAGTAATGTTGAGATTTTTTATTGATCCCAAAGGAAATTGAGGTGTGCCGCAGCAGCATACACACACATAGACACACACACGTGCGCGCGCGTGCACACACACGCACACGCACACACACACACACGCGCACACGCACTCGCACACACACACACGCACTGGCACTTGCACGCACACATCATAAAAACCCAACATATCTGCATATAGTAAGTACACTACACATACACACATACTTACTCTCAGTGAAAGTGTCTTAATGAGGTATTTTACCATCATATGGTACATTCAACCATATTCAACCATATTTATTTCCTACTGCCACTTACAGTGTGTACATTATACATTGGACTTGTTCCACGTAGAGTCTCACTGTGCTTGTATGGACAATTAAGGATTCTACTTCTTCCTCTGTCTGCTATGTGATTGGTTGAAGTTTTCAGTGGCACCCTAGCTTCTGTCCTCTCATTGGCTGGAGCCTTCAGAGGCACCCTCGCTTCTGTCTGCCGATTGGCTGGCGCTGTCAGTTTTCGGGTCAATTGTAGTGGTGCAGAGAAGCAGGCAGCGAGACTGTGCAAAAGACACAAGCACGCATCATGGCTGGAAAGATATATTAATATGTTGGTATATGTGTATCTAAGCTACTTGTGCAGTGCAGTGTTGCATGCAAGCTAAACAAATAAAGATGTACCTAATATCTTTCATTTCATCATAATTTTGGAACATGCACTATGTAGCCATGTATCCTATGTAGCCTATGTATAAATGCATACAAACGTGCGCAAATAATGTGTAAATAATCAATGCATAGGCTTTGCTATTTAATACAGGCACACAGTGGCTGCCCTTTTGAACTTTTAGGGATCCATATGATCAAACTAGTTCATAAACTAATGCACACAGAAAACAACACACACATGCACATAGCACACACACTAACAACACACAGCTTACCTTTAAAATGGGCCACAGCACTCTCCATCCCAGTCATTTAGTCACACACACACACACACACACACGCATGCACGCACACACGCACGCACGCACGCACACACACACACACACACACACACACACACACACACACACACACACACACACACACACACACACAGAGAGAGAGAGACAGGGAGAGACAAAGAGGGGAGGGCTGGGGGAAGGTGGCATGATTTTGGAGAGGAGAGAGTGTTTGTGATCAGTCTGTGATCTGTGGAATCCTGTTAAGGGTGTCGGTGACATGCAGTCACGCTCAGAGCTGTCTGAGGCACACACACACAGACACAGACACAGACACAG
>NC_085870.1:18646066-18648566 GCF_034702125.1 Engraulis encrasicolus
TGTGCGTGTGTGTGTGTGTGTGTGTGTGTGTGTGTGTGTGTGTGTGTGTGTGTGTGTGTGTGTGTGTGTGTGTGTGTGTGTGTGTACGGTGTGTGTTTGTGTGTGTGTGTGTGTGTAGTAACGGTATGTGGTTTGTCACTCATGTGTGGGATTATCCCCCGCCTTTCATGTGGGAATCTGGTGTTTCTTTTTCAAAGCCAAAGCCCCTTGTGTGTGCAACTCCTCTGAATGCGAGAGGAAGTCTGGGATTTGTGGTACAGTGATGATTAGACCTGTAGAAGCGGTGAGTGTTTGGCTGATGCTCTCATTCGTCACCAGTTATTTTTCCCTCATGCCTCCTGTCACCAGGTCACTAAGGCCGTCAATATACGTGAAAGTGAATTGAAACGAACTGACTGAGTGAAGAGAGGCGAAATTCAGGGCTACATTTGGACAGCTCAATGGTCAACGGGTCACAGCAGTGAATCAAATAGATTGAGAGAAGAAAAAAATGTGTGGTGATTTTGAATGGATTGGCCCCTAGTGGTGAAATTCATGCTAAACTTGCATGATAGGATAAAGCTTTTTTTCATTTGCTTTGCTTCGCCCCTCTTTGCTTGCCTTTGCTCCTTTCACTTGCTTCCATATGAATGTATGGGGGACTTTTATTCACCTTGCCAATTCATTTGCATGTAGCCTACTACTTCTGACTTGATTTGATACCATTGGCAAAGGCCCTGTTGCCTGTTACACAAGAGCACTTAGAGGGCCCTCCTGACCGATTGTAATAATAAGGCCAGTCTTTGATGTGCATTATCTTTTTCTCTGAATCATTAACAGAGCCATAAAATTGTCTCACAAATCCCTCTTCAAAGGTTTGCAAATGTTTCGTAATGTTTTCGGATTGTCTGCAAGACAGGGCCCATTCTCATACACAGCCTCCCAGGCCTGTTGACAGATTAAACTAGAATGCACTCTGAGAGTGCAGACCTCTGCCAAGTAAGCTGTGTGTTAGAATATTTGACTACAGTATATTACACCTGATTTTTTGTTTTAAGTGTTTCTGCCTTCTTTTTGTGGAGTTAGAAACTGGAATGTCAACATTCGCCCTCTCCCGCAGTTCAAGTTTTGGTCACTAGGGGCATCTAGATTTGTACGCCAACAATGGTGAAGAATCGTTTAAAAAGTCCTGGTTCCGGTTGGTGATCTGGATCACCACCAGAATTTAATCATTGTTCCTTAGGTCATTTCCAACAACTCTGCCAAGTTTCATCCAAATCCGTTCAAAGGATTTCGAGTTATACTGGTGACAAACAAACAGACAAACAGACAGACAAACCAACGTGACCAAAAACATTACATCTATCTGGGATAAAACAGCACTCATGCAACTTCATCTTTTTCACACAGTTGTAATGCTATTATTTATTTATTTTACCTGTCAGTCTGACCTGTTTTACTTGAAGCCTCTACGAAGCCTCTTTGCCCAGATGGGCCTCCCGGCAGGCCTGTTCACTCATTGCTGAAAGACTCAACTACATCATAACGACATAGCTGTGACATTAAGCAACAGGCTTAAGTAACAGATTAAGACTTGGTCATTACAATTTTGGTAACACTGAGGTCATAACATAGGCTCCATGCAAAGGGGTTAAACCCATCTTAATGCTTGAACCCAGTGACTGTACTCCAATAATAGGTTGTGATGTTAACTGTGAATAACCAATGGGTGTATTGCTCTACATATCAGGCAGCATATCACTTGATGAATGCAATGATTAGTGGGAGATTATGAAGACGGATTGGACCATGTACTGTACTGGCCAGGCCGTGCCCTCCTAGTGGCGCAACACCTTCCACTTTGCTACCAGTCAGGCCAAGAGCAATGCAAGTACTTTCTGAGTTCCCGAAAATACAGGAACTCCTCCCATTTTGTCGGGAAGAAAACAACCAAAAGCAAACCAAGGGAGGCGGGTCAACTATGATGGAAATGTTAATTGTTATGCTCTTGGTCAGACCCAGTCTCAAAGAGATTTGAAAGTCGATGATAATCAGGCTAGTACTGTACAGGTTTTATGGGTTTGTTCAGTACATATGCTGGTCTGTAATGGTAGAATGCACTGTCTGCTTGATGGTAATGATACCAAAGCCCTGTTAACAGAATATGGTAAATGCTGCAATAATGGGCAAGTTAACTCATTGTAAATAAGTAACATCTCTGCATGAATGAGTCTTGAAGAAAATAAGCCATATTTCACAGTGACTATTTGTCACTATGGCAGTTGGACGGTTGGTCCGTTGGGTGGTCAGTCGGTCGGAAAGTTGTTTGCTTATTGGAAGCTTTGCAAGCAACATCTCCGGACCTTATTTCCCCTATGTTAAAGTTAACGCAAAATTAAGTACTTTTTTTCCCTTTTTTTGTTTAGTTGGCCTACAGGTGTGAAGCAGAATTCTCACACAGAGTAAAGAACAGCAGGATTTCAATCCATTCCTACAAACATACAGTAGACCTTCTTAGTTT
>NC_085870.1:18653566-18661066 GCF_034702125.1 Engraulis encrasicolus
CTTTATACTTTATAATATTTTCCTCTCTCTTTTTCTTTCCTCCGAATCACATAAGAACTATGCCAACCATTAGAGTACATATATACACAGTAGGCTACCAATCACAAGGATTACCTATGTAGATAATGTAAGTTAGATTTCGTGTGGGGAAATGTAATGTCATGACTTGTGGGTAGTCCTTCATTGAGTGAACTGTTATTTAAAATTGAAAGCCTTTTGAAAACAAAATCTCAAATCTGAAATAGAAATGAAACGCTTACTCTGTCAGGTACCACTGTCAGCACCAGGGGCCCGGCCCACCTAAAGATCATAAGCTAAAATCGCCCCTGCATTTAACTAACAGCAGAACATACAGGTCATATCAAGCAATTCAAATACATAGGATGAAAATGCCAATAGACATGTTTACGTAAATGAGTCCAGATCCCATCTACACACACAGTTACACATGCATTTACACACACAGCCTACTACATGTACATTTACACACATGCATGTACCGTACAGTATTCATATGATGCACCCATTTACCCCCGTGATGGCATTGGAAATGTGCACAGTGCAGCGGATGGTGACGGGGTCAGGGGCAGCAATGAGATCATAAGGTCAGATATTGACAGCATAATGCAGCCGTTTATTGGCACGTTAGTGTCATGCGTGCGCGTTTGTGACAATGAAGTCCAATATTGATATTCTGCATGTGGCATTATGACCACTTAGCCCTGACGCCATTGACTGTATACATTGTATATGGTCTATGCCTGATGCCGTTTCATGCTTGGAGAGACAATAAGGCAACAGCAGCTCACCAATAATCTCTATTAGTAAAGAAAGGGGGAGATATTGAACGAAGCAAGTGGAACGTGTGTGTGTGTATGTGTGTGTGTGTGTGTGTGTGTGTGCTTGCATATGCATGCGTGCATGTGTTAAGGAGGTGCGGGGGAGTTTGGGGAGGGGTGCTAAAACTGTCAAAATAAACTTGTGACCTTGAGACCTTTTTCATACACTACAGTCAACAAACACAGTAATGGTACGTTTGGAGGGTCAAGGGTTTGCACTGACCAAAAGCATTTTTTTTAAATCATTTTTATTAATGTAATATATAGCCTATAATTAATATATATAATTGGCAAAAGCCAAGAGGAATCCGTCTCAGTGGATGGTGGAGATGGTCTGATCTTCCTCTGTCATTTAAATTAACTGGAGTTCCAAATTCAAATTAAAACCCATATTGTGCTTTATTAGCATGACTGTTACGATATAGCGTCACTAAAGCATACAAATAACAAAACAAAAGTGTGACTACAGTTACCTTAACCAATCAGTAACGGACTTTGCGGGTGAGTTCTGCGTCACCACTGTCAACTGTTTGCTGAGTAGCTAAACACTGACAGAACCAAACTGGAGGCTTTTGCCAGACAATGTGCAGAGCCATAGGAGTACATAGGATGGCGTTTCCACTGGATTCTGTACTTCCCCCGACCTGGAGGAGCAGAGCATAAGCAACAAGCTTATAGGTAGTATTCCTTTTGATCTGTTCATGCTTATGCTTCATGTAGCCTTCGGCTTCGTGCCTATGGCCGAACCACACCAGGGAGGATGTCAGTGCACATCATCCCTCCCACTCGGGTCATATTGCTTAAATAGACAAGCATTCCAGGCTGCTAGTGTGATATTCAATGTACCTTCAAAGACAGTGTCTGGACTGGACCCAAGGTACGTTTACTTACAGTATATAGGCCTACATCCCACTTTCATTTCATGTCTTTCCATCTCTCTAAAACATACCTTTGATATTGTCTGATGCAGCTTCATAGATCATACGTTTGGCGATGTTGTAATGTACAACACTGCGCTGGGGATGTACGGCATCACAAGTCATTTTGTTAGCAGGACCTGGTTCTCTACAATACATCACACCCACACACACACACGCACTCACATGCGCACACACACGCACACACACACGCACACACACACACACACACAAGCACTCACACACACACACACACACACACGCACACACGCACACACACACACACACACACACACGCACACACGCACACACACACACACACACACACACACACACACACACGCACACACACACACACACACACAGACTCACTGCAGGCATCAATGTGTGTCTGTACACACATCATACTGCGGGCATTAATAAATACATCAAAAGGAGTACATATAGGCAATTCTGGCAGTATGAGTTCTGCTTGTGCGTTCTGTGTACTTCAGTAGGCTACATGAAGCATAAGCATGAACAGATCAAAAGGAATACTACCTATAGGCATCTCTAGCTGTAATGATCTGCATCCCCATAAGCTACCACTTCTTTTTACTGTAGCAGATGGATACAGCAAAGCAATCTCTTTACAGTCCCAGGCCTGTCGCAAGCAGGCATGCAAACTAGGCAATTGCCTAGGGGCCCCCATCTGAAAGGGGCCCCCTAGTAATGGGCGGTTATGTATTTGCATTCAAATTACAGCAATAGCAACTTTGTGAGTGCGGCAGCGCTTCCCTAATTTAACTGACTGAAAAGTGCATTGATACTGCTATTGAAATATGTGGACCCTGCTCAATAGGTTGAAGAGAAAAGGAGGGGGGGCTCAGGGGCGAAGGGCCACACGTCCCTCTTTGCCAAGGGCCCCCCCAAAAACCTTGAAACGTCCCAGGACTGTACAGTCCAAATGCACTCTGAAAAAGCACCTTGTGCAGCTGAATGGTGAAAGCTTGAGTTCATGCAGGAGCTGACTTGAGTGTCACAGCCATGCAGTCCAGCTCTTCATCTACAGTTAGCCGTTATATAAAAAAATGCATGCTATTAAGGTTATTATATCTATCTATCTATCTATATATATATATATATATATATATTATATATACATATATATAAAATACATATATATATATATATATATATAAATTATATAAAAATCGTATGCTATCACTAAAGTACATCCATCCTTAAAGGGCTCCTATTCTGACATCTGTGCAATCAAATGAAATGCACGGAAAGCTTCTGAATAGAGTTGAACTTCCTCTGTACTCTCTAGCTAGCCAGACTCATCAGTGCAGATAGGCAGCAGGTTCTGCAGTGCTGATCTAACACTTATAGAATCAAATGTAGTTGCGTAGTTGGTCGTACTCTGTCTAAGTGTTGATGTGACACTGTGTGATTAACTGAGTGGTGGCAGAGACAGACAGAGCTATTCAAATCGCTCCTACTCTGACCTCTGTGCAATCAAATGAAATGCACTGAATGCTGAATAGAGTTGAACCATGCTGATCTAACACTTACAGCATCAAATGTAACACAAAGTGTTGATTTGACACTTTGTGATTAACTGTGCCAGAGACAGACAGAGCTATTCAAATGGCTGAGGGGGTCAGGTGGTCGGCCTTGTGCTGCATGGCGTGACCTTTCTGACCTTGCAGAGGTGTGCTGTGCTGCTGTGGAGTGAGGCCTGTCTACACCGTGGGAGGCTGACACCTGACAACCTGTGTTGTGTGTGACGTGTATGTGTGTCTCTCTCTCTGTGTGTGTGTGTGTGTGTGTGTGTGTGTGTGTGTGTGTGTGTGTGTGTGTGTGTGTGTGTGTGTGTGTGTGTGTGTGTGTGTGTGTGTGTGTGTGTGTGACAGGTGAACAGGGTTGTAGACTCGTCCAACAATCTTTCTCTTTCCTGGTCTCTCTCTCTCACCCTTTTCTTCTCTTTCGCTCTCTCTGTCTCTATGATCTTCCCTTCTCTTTCTCTATTTTTTCTCCTCTGTTTATCTCCTTCTTCGTCTGCTGTCTTTTGTTCCCAAATTTTTTATCTCTCCATATTTTCCCTCTCCATATTTTCCCTTCTTCTCTCCCTTCTTCTCTCCCTCTAT
Source organism: Engraulis encrasicolus (assembly GCF_034702125.1). Lineage (NCBI taxonomy): Eukaryota > Metazoa > Chordata > Actinopteri > Clupeiformes > Engraulidae > Engraulis > Engraulis encrasicolus. Next base: position 18,657,455 of record NC_085870.1, read on the forward strand.
GTCTGTCTCTCTCCACAGTTTATACGTATATGTGCTCTCTCTCTCACACACTCTCTCTCTCTCCAGTTTATTTATGTATGTACCTACTCTCTCTCTCTGTCTCCTCAGTCTCTCTCTCTCTCTCTCTCTCTCTCTCTCTCTCTCTCTCTCTCTCTCTCTCTCTCTCTCTCTCTCCACAGGCCTACGCATGTGCTGTCTCTCTCTCTCGCTCCTCAGTTAGTCTCTGCTTGTCATCTCTGGGCCGCTCAGGCTGTTGTAGTGCACTGCGCGTGTCTGTAATTACCTCTCATCACGGCCCCTGCCTCCTCTTTCATCGCTCTAATTGACTACAGTGCCGGCCCTCTGACGGATCCTGTTAGGCTGACAGCAGGACAGGAAAGGAGAAAGTTGAGAAACGACAAACGCCCCACCACAAGTTTTCTTTTTTTTTCTCAATTTTTTCCTTTCTTTATTTTTTTTTCCCTTCTTGTCCGCAGTGGCTTGAAGAATTTCAAAATGGCCGCCAAGCAGGAGTGGCTCAGAAAGGAGTGCCGTGTGTGACCTTTCCTGTGCTCTCCCTTTGTTCAGTGTGTGTGTGTGTGTGTGTGTGTGTGTGTGTGTGTGTGTGTGTGTGTGTGTGTGTGTGTGTGTGTGTGTGTGTGTGTGTGTGTGTGTCACCAGCAATAAGGCAGGTCAACACAGCTGGGATAGAATAGAATAGAATAGAATAGAATAGAATAGAATAGTGTAGAGTAGAGTGGAATATAATATAATAGAATAGAGTGGAATAGAATAGAATAGAGTAGAATAGAATATAGTAGAGTGGAATATAATATAATAGAATAGAGTGGAATAGAATAGAATAGAGTAGAATAGAATATAGTAGAGTGGAATATAATATAATATAATATAATATAATAGAATAGAATAGAATAGAATAGAATAGAATAGAATAGAATAGAGTAGTCTCTGATATCAACCTTACATGTATTCTGGGGTCACTACTGTGGCAACAGCAAAGGAGTGACAAGGGGTGCCTACCTACCTAAGCAGCGGTTTTGTACCAGGTTACATGAAACACAAGTAATTTAAACAGGTTGGTTTTATTATTAATGGTATAAAGAAGTTTGGGAACAAGTTGATTCATTCAAGGAGATACGTACAAGTAATAAACAAAAGTGCATCTATGGGTAGAATGTTATCAGATGGTCCAGGATTGGCCAGATTGTCCATCTCGGCTATGCTGCACTGTCTATTCTGGTGGGCTCTGAAGTTTTGGATTCAGAGAGAATCACTGGTGCAGATACATTCAAGAGTGTGCACCGCACTGCAGATGTGTTCTTCAACTTCAGTGAAGTGAGTTGAAGTCAGTGCTGTGACTGAGAGGCGTGGGGGAGTCAAATGTTCCCAAGTCAGTGTATGTGAGTGAGGGGCTGGGTGAAGCTGTGAGAGAGGCTGTCAGTCTAGTCTGGACTGTTCTGCGGTCGGCCTTCCAAGGCGAGAGGTCTGCCGGGGCGTGACAGGCCAATTTACCTGGATAATGGTTGTTGTGGTGGGCGGTGTGTGTGTGTGTGTGTGTGTGTGTGTGTGTGTGTGTGTGTGTGTGTGTGTGTGTGTGTGTGTGTGTGTGTGTGTGTGTGTGTGTGTGTGTGTGTGTGTGTGTGTGTGTGTGTGAAGATGGCCCAAGAAGAGCCTGGATGAGAAGTATAGAAGTCAGGGGTAGCTTCATTATTGGCATGGCGACTAAATGCCCAGTTTGAAGTTAGAAACAAACTTCTCACACAGGTCAAGTGAGGTCGAGTGGGGTTTCAATAGAAATTGGTGAATTGGTAAACAGACTATCCACCTGAGTATCTATGTTAGTTTGTTACATATTGGATGCTGCTAGCACTGGATGCTGCTAGCACTGTAGCTGTGGCGATCAAAACTAGCAGATCGCAAAATCTGTTTTGTTTTGTTACATAGAAGGTGCTCGGGTCATTTTGACCTGAGCATATAGAAAAATAATATAAAAAGGAAAAAAACTCCTAGCTCATATTCGCCCTCATGTTCCCTTCATTATGCTTAAAGAGTCTTCGTTGGCTGCCTTGGGCGGCTGCTGACGTCATTTCGAATAGTGACGCCCCCAGCCTTTGGCGGCGGCCGACGACAATTGCGTTTTTTTACAGCCACGCCTTGAGGACGGTCTGTCCTATATTGTGTTAAAATTTCAGACCTCTACACATATTCTAACAGTTCCTGTAGGTGGCAGAAGTGTACTTAGGAACAGTCAGAGCAGGGCATAGCTCAGAGCAAGAGGAATTGTCAAGACAAAAGCATCCCCTTTGACTGTAATAATCTCAAACGTTAGCAAAATCATTTTTGAAAGTAGAGCACCTGTGACGGTAGTCTACTTTCTTGCCCTCTGATTTTAACACAGGTAGGCTACTTATTTTAGTGTCAGAGCCTGACAAAAAAAAACTTCCTCTCATGAACAAATACAATCCCCTTTTGCTATCTATCTAGTAGGCATTGTAGCTAGCTTGCCCAAAATACACCATGTTCAACCAGAGATGATCTGTGTGGCAACCGTTTCATTTTGGATATGTGATCAGCCTACACAATATCAGGATGATGCATACATCATCTAACAGCAAAATGCACTTGTATGGGGACTGGTGGTGATGTGTAGTCACCTCAGTTGGGGATGCTTGGCTATAAAGTTTGCTATGCTAGTTAGCTAGCTCGAAATCGCTAACAATTTACAACCTAAATAATGGAGCCTTGGTAAGTCAACTATTTTAACTCATTCTACCGTTACTTTTTATGGATCTGTATAGTATGATCAGCTTACTGTATCATCAAAAAAGACAGGGGGGTTGCATATTCTTGGAACAGAGTAGCCTTGTGTCTGGTCAGAATAAGATGCATTCAGCTCACAGGAGAAAGCATTGCACTTAGCCTCAGACCAGCTAGCCTTCACCACTCCAATCGGCTTGTGAAATGTTGGATATGTGATCAGTACTTTATCAGAAGACAATTCATCGAACAATATATGACAAGATCACTATAGCAGAAATATGATGACAGTAATCATCAATCTGCAAATTGTCCGCTCTGCCACAGAAGCTGCAGTAAGCTGGGCTGCCTGCCTCCCCTTCACACACACACGGTAATGGAGGACATGTAACCGGCTGTGATTCGTTTCCCAACGAGAAAAGAGCACTAAGTAAACAGAGGGACGATGAGACAGTATTTCTGTGAGTTTACGGGGTTAGAGCTACGTGTACCTGCTGTCATGATCCATCGTGCGCGCCAGCAACCAAAACACTCTTGTTTTCGAGCCCACCCCCGTTATATTTCAGTAGGCCTACATTATTAGTTTGGAAAGCTCATACAAACAATCTTTTGTTCAGGCTACAGATGACAGAAGACTCTGCAATTGCATCTGATAGGTTTGGTGTTGTTAGGACGATGTCATTATGGGCAAAAATAATTGCAATTATAGTTCTACTTCAAATGGCGCTTTCTCTGCTTTTTGGCGAGAAGGCAGCATTTTGGCGAATTCCACTTATTTTCAACAGATGATTATGAAAGAATGGAAAGGGGAAGAGAGACACCATTTTTTTCTGAGGACAGATGAGAGTCTAACCT
>NC_085870.1:18666066-18676066 GCF_034702125.1 Engraulis encrasicolus
AGTGGGGGTGGGGTCATGCATGTTTGGGGGCGGGGCATTCACCCAAAAAGCCTGATTTTCCAAGTCGGAGACACAAAGGCCAACATTTCGCCAAACGTGGCTTTATATCTCATAGTGGGTTGTTTGGTTTTGCTGTTTGTAGTTGTCCAACACTTACCCATCAGGATAAGAGTGGGTGATGTGCCAATTTCAGATATTAACCCTTTCATGTTGATTTCGCTGCAGCCATAGCCCACAAGCTTTTGACAGCTTCATAACTGCACTATGATTAACCATAGAGCATTCTGGGTGGTAGGCCTGCCACATCAGAGTGGAGAAAGTATCCACATACCAAATAAATTTTAGACAATTACATAACTAGCTGTTTGTCAAGCAGAAATATGTAACATTTAGGCGAATATTGGTGGCGTCAGCTTAGACATACCCAGAAAGGATTACTAATTCAACACAGAATTTCACCATTTCATACATTGCTATTTACTCTTCCTGTGCTGTTGTAACACAAAATAAAAATTGTAAGTAATAATTACATAATTTTGGCTGATTATTTGTTTGCCTACAAAGTACATAATTTCAGTGGTGGTCGTATTAACATGGAAAGAGATAAAATTAAAAATGTAAATCCACAAAATGACATTGTAATTGACCTTTTACCAGCCCATGCCATATCAGGGTGTGACACTGCGGCATCCTATTTTGGTATTGGTAAAGGCTCTGTTATCAAGACCCTAAAAGCTGGATATCACTTGACATCAATTGGTAATGTGCTGGCACCATTCCAACAACTTTCCAGTGAGGCCACTAACTTTGTGTCGGCATGTTATGGAATTCCAGACAGTATCAGCATGTCACATACAAGGTTGGTGGTATGGGGAAAAAAGAATGGGAATCAAGTGATCATTTAATAGCAGTCAGGATACACTGGATTGACTTAACTTTTTGACTCAACAGTATATATAATGTATATCTGTTTTCCTATGTTTAGACCTCTCTCTCTCTCTCTCTCTCTCTCTCTCTCTCTCTCTCTCTCTCTCTCTCTCTCTCTCTCTGTCTCTGAGCGTGCGGTACTGTATGTTGCAGTGTATAAAGGTCTTTCCGTGTAAATTTAAATGCATGTACAGATCTTATTTGATGGCTTTATGGATTTAAGTGATCATTCAATACCAGTCTGGATACACTGGATGTACAGTGCCATGAGAAAGTTTGGGCACCCTTTGGGAAGATCATTACATCGGTTTATTTCTCGTTGAGCTTTTAAAGTAGCAACTTCCTTTTAACATATGTTAAACTGTAGGGAAAGAGAAACATTTCAGCAGTGGAAGAATTTTCATAGGTGTTATAGAAAGAATGTTATGTGGATTTAAACAAAAATATGCGTGTGCATAAATATGGGCACCCCAAAGAAGGTATACCATTAATATGAAGTGGAGCTCACCTTTGCTGATCTAATGGCCTTTGGATACTGGCTATACAAGAAGACAAGTTTCAACTGCCTGGTGCTACTAAATAGTTGCCAATTATTCTATCCAGAACCCCTCTAATTCAGTCAGATTACTCATCTGTCTTCTATAGACATCCTGGTTCAAATAAATTCATTCTTTTTCAATGATGGTGTTATCTCAAGATTGGTATGACCATTTCAAGACATTGTACTTGTTTTGCATTAACTCATTGCTGAATTTTGATCAACACTGTCCTGCTGGAAAGTCCAAACTCTGCTCAGCTCTAATTTTGTGACTGACACTTGAACATGTTTTTGAAAAATATGCTATTTGAATAGAATTAGTGAGGCCCTTAACTGTAATAAGTTTTACAGTGTGTATACTATCCACACGGACCTATAGTAGGGTGTGAATTTATGGGTGCATTTTTGCCATGTCCACCTCCCATTGTTAAGGTCAAATAACTCTAGCTCAGTCTCATCTGACCACACTATGGTTTCCCAAACTGCTTTTAGCTTGTCCAGATAAGCTTTCTGCACAAGTTTAACAACTTATTTCTGATGGATACACAGGAAAGCCTTTTTATTCGTCACCCATCCAATGAGCTTTTGCCTTGTGAAAAGTATACGTAGAAGGACCCATGTCTAAGTCTGCACTATCAGCAGCTATGGTCTTGTAATTCTATGGAGTTGTTCTATAGTGTGCCTGTTACAATTCTTACCATCCTTTAGCCATGCCCTTTTAACTATTTTTCAACAAACTACAGTTTGTTCAGAGCCCACCATATTCCACTCTCCAAGACAGAACTTAGGACAAGCCTCGTCTATAATTGTGTATGATAAATAACATTTTAATGACCAATCATGTCTGTCTTGGTGACTGAAGGGATTACAAAGTCATTAAAACCAGTGCGGCAAAGGTGAGCTCTATTTCATATCAATGGTATACCTTCTTTGGGGTGCCCATATTTATGCACACGCCTATCTTTGTTCAAATCCACATAAAATTCTATCTATAACACCTATGAAAATTCTTCCACAACATAAGTTGCTACTTTAAAAGTTCAACGAGAAATAAACCGATGTAATGATTTTCGAAAAGGGTGCCAAAACTTTCTCATGGCACTGTATGTCATTTCTTTACTCATCTTTTGGAACAGCCAACGACTGCTCACCAGTTACCCCCACACTCTGTTGTTCTTTTTTTTTTTTCTGGGGGGAGGGGGGGGGGTTCTTTTATGTTGGCTATTTGTGGTAGGCTACCTACCGGCGATGTTGTCATGTATGTTGTCATGATGTGATGTTATGCAGGATCTCATAATGCACAATCCGTTCCATACTTTACAGTCTTATTCTAAGCAATGTTGTGAATGTTTTTACTGAGGCATTTGTTGATTTGTCATTCATGACCTGATTTATATAACTACATGCATAAAAATAGGCCGAAATCGCATTTTTTAAGGTTATTAGCAGTATTTTCTCTGTACCTGGATAACAAAAGGAGATAGCCACAATTAACCACAGTAAATATTCTTGTATGTACGATATTAACAAAATAAAAAAGGAATTTTGAAGCTGGCATTTTCAGGTGGTCAGATTCATTGCATCAACATATATGCAAATTAGTGCATATTTAATTAGATAATAGCCTAATTAGCATATTTAAACATAAAATGTAGAAAACTTGTAATACATTTATTTCTCCAATTCATACGAGTAATCATCTGATAAAGTTTCATATTGATATCTGCAAGTTAAAAAAAATACCCTATTCACCTACAGTGTCTCGCCTTATTTGTGGGATTGCTGTTATGAAAGGGTTAATTATTACCCCATATTGGGTTTGTTTCAATAAGGGCAGTGTTAAGGCAGTCCAATGTGAATGTTTTTCAGGTAATATAAGCAATTTGGTACATTTTGTAACATTATTCACACTAATATTAGGTGTCTTTAGTTTTTTGTCATAATTTGCATTTATGGGACAATAAAGGATCAAAATCTGGAAATGCTCAAGGGATATCACCGGGCATCGTCTGAAATCTTGAAGACTTGCCTAAAATCTATCAGATAAAGCAAAAAAAAAAACTTTATCAAAGAAATCTGGGTTCAACCCCACGGCTCCCGGACTACAGCGTGCGTCTACTGAGCACATTTGGTTGTCATGCAGCGAGTTTTCTGACTTTCCGGTAACTTTTTAGATGAACGCTTCTAGCTACCGTCTTCTGTAGGTCTGGAATATACCTACGTGTGGAGTAGGCCTAGAGGTGCGCGGTGGATGTATTATTTCATCCGCAACCGCTTCTTAGAATTTCTAATCCACCTGCTATCCACCCGCCCTAATGTTTTTTCTCCAATTTCCAAAACCGAATCCACCCGCCATCCGCCTATTAGTTTTTAGTATTTAAGATGCCTGGGGCACATAGTCGATCGTCTTTTTCAAGCAGTGCAGGTCATTTACATCTTGCCAGCCTATGTTTTAAAAAAATCTCTAACTTACAGCGATTCCCAAGTTGTCTCCACCCATCGCACAAACGTGCGGATGCTTTAATGCAGCCTACATTTTAGCAGTTTAAATACCTCCAGTCCAAGCAGCACAATCGAAACTATTGGCTATCTAGCTTACAATTTTGGCTGGTATCCAATAAGACGAGTCAAGTGACAGTAGAGTCTTGCAAAGAGTGCAGAGAATTATGTCGCGCGTGTGTGTGTGAGCGAGAGAGGGAGAGAGAGGGAGCGATTCCAAACTTGTCTCCATCCATCGCACAACGTGAAAGCTAACGTGTATGCTTTAATGCAGCCTAAATTGTACCAGTTTTGCCTCCTCTCCAAGCACCTTTTTAAGTGGTGGCAACCATGCATGTTTTCAACAGGGCCACGCAGAGTGGACAGTGGAATGCTGCTTGAAATAAGTCGATAATGAATAAAATATTATGCGCAACGTCTACAAGAAAAGTAATGGCTATTATTACCGTTGCGCGTAAAGATGAGGAAGGGATGGATAGATGGATGGATGCTGTCCTATGGAAGGGGCCGTCAAACAGTCTACATGACATCTTCATTAAAGTCGTTAAATAAGTATCCATAGCCTACTGTGTTTGACGGCCCCATCGTCTTGCAAATATTTACGCGCAACGGTCATAATGGCGTCTCGCACTACACATGCTCGGATGATGCCAGAGGCGAATAGCAAACAGCCAAATTAAGGCATATTCGACATAGACTACCACGGCAAGCTACCGTTTGGGTCGCAGTTGGATGTTTATTCAGTAGAATTATGTGCGTAATATCAGCTCCATCCACCAAATGCAGCACAATCCCCGTTACTTTCACGTGAGGTTCAAATGGACATTACTCGACAAAATGCAAGTCTGGGTACCAACAACTGAAGTAGGCTACAACATAGAATATGTACCACATATAGGGGTATTTTCATTTTCAGTCCTTTATGTGCGTTATGTCCAGCTTTTATTGAATACAGCGCAGGTTTTGAAGTTCACCAAACGAGCATCAACTTTGTGCAAGTCATTAAAACTCTTTTTTTACCAGCACTGACGTGTACACTGTTTCATTTATTAACTAATTGCACTTTCTGCCTTCTCGTTTCACATGTGATAAATCCACTTAGTATGCTTTATCCAATTAGCCATGGATGCAGGATCATTCACTGGACTGGACACTATTGTAAGAGGTGAAATTTAGACCACGATTCAGGAACGACAGACAACGGGAGTAAAGGTTATGGTAGTTTTATTTTTACAATTTCATAAAATACAATTAGGAGGGAAAACCACCACAATATCCATGCAACCAGCAGCGTCTGTAAACTGCTATCTTCTTTGAATAAATGAATAAATAATCACAATCTGGAGACACTCGGACGATAGTAGCCAACAAAAGTTAAGTTAAGTTAAGTTACACACTCAGCCACTGCTGCCGGACGTTGGCTCGTCAATTACTTAATCAACTATAACACGCGCAATAGCCTACCCAAATGCAACTTACACACAGTTCCCAAAGCTACCGGCCGCGCGCAATGGATACCTACAGCAGCCCTGCCCCACCCCAGCGTGTAGCGCACAAGTCTACACTATTGTCCGAATGTTGTTATTTCAAGACAGCAAACTGTCACTGTCCGCCGGCCGCTGTCGTGACATATTTTATTAACACTAGTATGTGAGTAACAAGTGAGGAGTTCCTTGATAGTTTCCTTAAGGGTGAAGTAGCCTGGAATACTGTCGCAGATCAGATAGTTCATTTCTAAATGATCCTGTTATGAACCCGAGTTTAGTAGATATCGCGCAGTGAACGAGGCAGCCTGCAAACAGTTTGAAGCGCAATGTGGCTGTAACAAGTTAGAAAGTAGCCAAACTCTGTTGCTTGTTAACCTTTTAAAATTATGCGCGTAATGGTGGGGTGGCGTCCGCGCCAATGTAATATCTTGAGCGTGCTCGGTGCGTAATTCCAAGAGCAGCATGAAAAGGAAGAAAAGGAAGATGATGGGCTGACCGAAACGCTTGTCCCCTGTCTGTCGGTTTCATTTACTTTTTTCGGCTTTGTTTAATACAGTTTTTGATTCTGCATTCAGCTCCAGTGTGCTACTCCTTTCTTTCTTTTTAAATTATGAGCGTTCCACGAACTATCTTTCTTTGCGCACGCTATAAAATGGCAATAAACATGTTACTATAAACCACTGGTTTACTATGTATGCTTTCTAATGTTGGTAAAGGCGGCATAAGCGGGATAATGTATTGTCCACACGTGACTACGGAAAATATATTTCCTTCGAAGCGGAATAACAGCCCTCCTCCTTCGGCATTGGGGGTGTTATTCGCCCCGTAGGAAAATATTTGTAGTCTAGGTGTAGTCTACTTTTTTGAAGTGGGTATACTGTATATTCTCGCATTTTTGAAGTGGGTATACTGTATATATTTATGCCACTGTATTGACAATTGCAGTCATGCCGCTTGTCTTGAACTGTCTCTTCCCGTTCCATATCGTGACAGCCAGATGAGAAGCGCAAAGGTGGGGGCTATCCGCGATCGCGGAGGAAAGGTGTCAATATCCATAGCCTAACCCTTGAACTGTGGAGCAATTACATATTGTTTAGGTTCTTGAATACTTGGAATTAGCATGGAATTAATTTTCCATTAATAAGGAAACGTGTAAGATTTATCCTCAATCCTCCCCGATAATGTTTTTGTCATAGGCCTAATGTTAATGCCCTCCCCAACACATATCCCCAGTACAATATTGCGACACACGCTTGGCACAATGATAGGCCTACTAAATGAGTTCAATGTTCTTGCAACACTTTTCCCAAGAAAAGTCAGTTTTCATTTCGAGATTCCAGAGCAAATCAGCTGGTACTGCGCTGCTCGCTTGCTGGTCAATAAACGTTGAACTGAACCGTGTTGTGTGCGTGTGTGGCTATGTGTGTACCATCGTATGTCCATGATCGTCCGTGCTCTTATCATGCAAATGACATGTCATGCAGGCAAGGGCGTCCGTTTGATTTCAAAAGTGCTGGCCCGGACAATTACCATAAACCCGAGTAAGGTTTGAAAAGTGCTGGGTACAAGATAAGGCTACTTCCGATTTGAGGTTTCATGATAAATAGCCTAATACGCATTGGCGTATTGACGCATAATGTGGCCATGTTAAAAATTAAAAGCCATCTGCGCTGTCTTGTTTATTTCTGATATCCTGCGCTGAAGTCATCTTTATCATAGGCTACATATTATGAATGCAACGGTAACTGAGTGGTTAACCCATCATAACTACATGTAGCCTTGCATAATGGTGCACGTCAATTTGTTGTCATAACTTCGCTCTGTCCCTTTTGATTTCCTCAAGCAATTCATCCCTTTTGTCATTGTCCCTGTTTTACTGTTAGTCTTATGGACCTAGGGCGTATCGATCACCATTATTTGCCTGAAAACTAAACACTGCATGCGCGCAGCCACACAGAGCATTCTCTGTGTCAAAGGAACCCTTTCTCCGCGCCTGTGCGGCATTCTCCTTATCGCTCCTAGAATGGCAATACATGTTGGCAGACTTTATTTTGCATAATTCACGATTATCTGGATATATTTGGCTAGGTTACTCAGCAAAGAACATCATTAACGTTAGTGAGGTAACTTTTGGTGTGCTGATACAAACACCAACGGTGAATCACGACGCAGGCCCTACTTCCCCAACCATAGCCTACTGAAAAGGTCCATAGCCATTGTGTTCAACGCCCTTTGATAGGCTCTGCCTGTATCAGGGTCGATAGGCTAATGATGGTGGTCAGGGCGCACATCAGTGTTTGGGTTGTCTATGCTTTTTTCTGGAATACTGTGCCGATTAGATAGAAATGATCATGTTATGAACCCGAGTTTAGTAGATATCGCGCGGTGAACGAGGCAGCCTGCAAACAGTTTGAAGCGCAATGTGGCTGTAACAAGTTAGAAAGTAGCCAAACCATGTTGCTTGTTAACCTGTTTAAATTATGAGCGTTCCACGAACTATCTTTCTTTGCGCACGCTATAAACTATGGTTAACTATGTATGCTTTATAATGTTGGTAAGGGCGGGATAAGCGGGATAATGTATTGTCCACACGTGACTACGGAAAATACATTTCCCTTCAGAGATAACAGCACTCCGCCTTCGGCGTCGGGGGTGTTATTCGCCCCGTAGGGAAACATTTTCTTATTCATGTGTGGACAATACATTATCCCTTAGGCCTACCTTTAAATTGATGTCGTACATTTTAAAACATTTCGTTGATATTGTAGTTGTGCAAACGACTGAGATGGGCGCCAGCCAGGCAGCAAGACTGCCTACCTTTCCAAAAATGAATAAAAATCAGTGACCAACACACTAGAAATAATTCATATCAACACAACGAATATCTTTTCTTACGTTTAGTAGTGCACTTTTGCAAAACCCTCTCAATTTGGAACAGCTCACATCAATGTCTGGCTTTAGCGATTCTTGCGAATGGTGATCTTCTCGGCGCACACTTCATGGTTCCCTCTCTCTTGCTCTCTCGGCTTGTTGCTTCCTGACAGTCTCACCCGCCATTTGAAATTAACTCCATTTTATAGGCTGCGCGTGTAGTTCACAGGGGGTAACGCTGTTATCTCACTTCGGAGGAGGCAGAGGCAGTCCGTTACAATATAGTATATATAAAATAGGCTATAAAATAGGCCTAATGATAAAAAAAGCAGCCTGAACTAAAATTAATAATTAATTTAAAAAAATAGAGACGCACGCACTTTCTACATGGTTCGATTTTTGTTTTCATTGCATTGTGGTGGTAGGCACACAAGTTTGATAAAATATAAAAAATAATAGGCTAATAAAATAGGCAGACTAAACTAAACATCTGCCCAGTTACACGAAAGGTCTGCATGGATTGAACGTAACGTCCTTAGGTCTTCGACGAAAAATCCTCAGGTACTGCACGAAACGCCCCATGCCTTCTACGAATGGTCCAACGTTTTGTTCGAATGGTCCCCTCTCACCAATTCATTCGACGAATCGTCTCGAATTCGTGTGCGCGTGTGTGTGTGCGCGTGCGTGCGTGTGTGCGTGCATTGTTTGTTTGTGTGTTGTATGTCCATCCAAGTGAATACCTCTGAGACACAACGTGTGTGTGTGTGTGTGTGTGTGTGTGTGTGTGTGTGTGTGTGTGTGTGTGTGTGTGTGTGTGTGTGTGTGTCTGTGTCTGTGTTTGTGTGTGTGTGTGTGGTGGGGGGGGGGGGGGGGGGGGGGGGGGGGGGGGGGATGGGGGGGGATGCTCTTGGTTTGTGTGCGTGCGTGCGTGCGTGCGTGCGTTGTTTGTTTGTGTGTTGTATGTCCATCCAAGTGAATACCTCTGAGACACAAAGTGTGTGTGTGTGTGTGTGTGTCTGTCTGTCTGTCTGAGTGTGTGTGTTTGTGTGTGTGTGTGTGTGTCAGTGTCTGTGTGAGTGTGAGTGTGTGTGTCTGTGTTGGATGTCCAATCCAACCAAGTGAATACCTCTGAGAGACACAGAGTCTGTTATTGTGTGTGTGTGTGTGTGTGTGTGTGTGTGTGTGTGTGTGTGTGTGTGTGTGTGTGTGTGTGTGTGTGTGTGTGTGTGTGTGTGTGTGTGTGTGTGTGTGTGTGTGTGTGCTAGTTGTGTGTGTAATGATTTGGGTGAAATAGGCCACGATTGCCTCATGACACACACTGTGTGTTAACACATTTATGCCAGAAACATTTATGCACCAGTGCCCTCAAAACTCTCTCGCATGCCGACTTTTCACACACACACACACACACACACACACACACACACACACACACACACACACACACACACACACACACACACACACACACACACACACACAAAAGGGTGCCGACAGGGGGGACAAAGGGGACCGTTGTCCTGGGCCCATGGAGAGAGGGGGTCTTCAGTACATTGTATCTATTGAGCTGGCGGGCTCTTTCAGATGACTTTGTCCTGGGCCCAGCCAAAGTTGTCAGCAGCCCTGCACACACACACACACACACACACACACACACACACACACACACACACACACA
>NC_085870.1:18703566-18706066 GCF_034702125.1 Engraulis encrasicolus
CCTCACATTGTGGGGCGTAGTGGGCTTGTAGATGGGCTATTTTAACAATGTGTCTTTTTTAATAGGCTATTATTTGACAATTTGGCCGATATTTTAGCATTGTTTGATGATTACTTTGGATGCAGTGATGGTCTTTCACTTTGAGAGTCCTTACATCATGACCCCCCCCCACCCCCCCAAAAAACAGTGGGTCTTGACCCACAGGTTGAGAACCACTTATCAAGTAGAAAAACCCTTCACGTTTCACATTTTCCAAGCATTCTTGCACAGAGAGGCCCGTTGAGGAACTCGAGGCAAGAGCTGCTGAAATGGAAGAAGTGCGCTCACAGCAGTGATCAACTTGGTTGAAGACAGTCAGTTTGTGAAGCTCCCCCAGCTGCAAGAACACTGTGTTGTTGAGGAATGTGTGGTCTTATTCAACCCCAATAGCACATACAGGAAGACGCAGAAGAGCAAGCTCATCTCGAAGATCTCCCTCCACCCTGTTTTGATTTAAGAATCCTATCTTGCTCTAATTGGCATAGGCATGATCTGGAGCAGGGTTTCCCAAACTGGGGTGTGTGCACCCCTAGGGGTGCGCGAGCTGAATAGAGCAATGGAGGATATGGTAGTTTTTTATCCAGTATTAATGAACATTAAGTAGTTTTTAATTGTATGGTGCATTGTATGCTGGAAGGGTCCATCTGAAGTGTAGTTTAATTCCAAGGCTATTGGAAAAGAGAATTCCCCAAAAACGACTGTGCTTAATATGCAGTGAATGAGCAGTGAATCCATACTTGTGTGGCCATCAGCACACCAAAATATTCGCTGAGGGGGTGCGCGAACCACATTGAAATGTAAAAGAAGGTGCGCAGGGAAAAAAGTTTGGGAACCCCTGATCTGGAGGATGGGAACTCCATCAGCAGAAGATTGGCAGACACAGGACGGCACCCTATACAAGTAGGTTGGGCTATGCCCAAAAGCTGCCGTAGACATCGGTATCAGCTGCATCAATAACAACAGGGCCACTACAACCTGACTGTCATTGACCATCATAAACAGTGAAGAGCTTCAGACTGCTCAATGGTGTAGTCTTTTTCTTGTTTTTGACACTACACAATAACATTTTGAAAGACTTGGCAGATGGGAACTTGTCAATTTCATGTGTATGTATGTGCATTACCATGTATGCGCAGGTCCCGTTCGTCTTCTTTTGTTAAGTATGGTGTATCGTACTAGGGATCACTGGCACCGATGATACTGGGAGCATGAGAAGGCAAGGATGATGGATAACAGCTTTTGGGCATAGCCCAACCTACCTACCTACAACCTACCAACGGGTGCCGTCCTGTGCCTGCCAATCTTCTGCTGATGGAGTTCCCATCCTCCAGATCATGCCTATGTCAATTAGAGCAGAGTTTCTCAAAGTGGGGCGCAAGCCTTCCTGGGGGGGGCGCGGAGGCATCACAGTGTGATATCTGCCACCCCCCCCCCCCCCCTATATGGGAGTGTATATATGGCTAATAAGCCAATATGTTTAAACAAGCCCCCCTCACCAACATTATATTATTCATTGTCATTGATTTGAATAGAATAGGAAATGAACACACATCTACACTGCATTCGACTGCAGTCCCTCTTTGTTTTATCTCACCTTTCCTTTAATTCTGCGCAGCAATCGCAAAATCAGTTTGCGCAAGTACTGCTTTTGCTTAGAAACCATTTATTTACTAATTTACCTCAGGTCAGACATAACTATGATAGCGCCAGCCAGAAGTGATTTTTACCCCACAAAAGGGGGGAGGGGCCACGGAGGCATCCAGACCCTCTGAGGGGCAAATGATGGGAAAAGTTTGAGAACGGCTGAATTAGAGAAAGATAGGATTCTTAAATCAAAACAGGGTGGAGGGAGATCTTCGAGATGAGCTTGCTCTTCTGCGTCTTCCTGTATGTGCCATTGGGGTTGAATAAGACCACACATTCCTCAACAACACAGTGTTCTTGCAGCTGGGGGAGCTTCACAAACTGACTGTCTTCAACCAAGTTGATCACTGCTGTGAGCGCACTTCTTCAATTTCAGCAGCTCTTGCCTCGAGTTCCTCAACGGGCTTCTCTGTGCAAGAATGCTTGGAAAATGTGAAACGTGAAGGTCTTTTTTTTAACTAGATAAGTGGTTCTCAACCTGTGGGTCAAGACCCCCTGATTTGGGGGGTGGGGTCATAATGTAAGGACTCTCAAAGTAAAAGACCATCACTGCATCCAAAGTAATCATCAAACAATGCTAAAATACCTGCCAAATTGTCAAATAATAGCCTACAAAAAAGACACATTGTTAAAATAGCCCATCTACAAGCCCACTACGCCCCACAATGTGAGGAATTCTGGGCTTGTAGATCAGATATTCGCTCAATATCTTTACATGAGAAATGGAGTCACACAAATTGGGAGGTTCCCAGTCCAAATATGATAATTTTGGGCGATGACGGCCTAAAAAGGTCGAAAATAACGGTTCTAGATGGCG
>NC_085870.1:18723566-18728566 GCF_034702125.1 Engraulis encrasicolus
CATTGAATGTATTGAGTGGGGGGCCCTTCCTGATGGCTTTGTCCTGGGCCCAGCCAAAGCTGTCAGCGGCCCTGCACCTAACCTCACACTGCTCCAGGGACTGTAACCAATACCCTGCACTTAAAATAACTCGCTAAGTTGCTTTGGATAAAAACGTCAGCTAAGTGTAATGCTATGTTATTTTTTTATTTAGACTGGACAGTGAGAGAGACAGTGGGGAGGGAGGACCCAAAACAACCTTGAGCTGGATTTGAACCTGGGTCCACTAGCCCCCTGAGCCATGTCACCCTCTTTGTTGTGATGTCTACTGTGATGTGTCTGGACGTTGTAGTGATTTTTAAAGCAATTCTACTTTTAGGATTTCTAAGGAAATATAAATTATCTATCTGCTAGACTAATGCTTGAGCTGCTCTAGCCCCAGGCAAGACTCTTGACATTACTACTACGTAGTAATGAAATATAAAGTAGTAGAGTAGGAAATTAATATTAGGGGTCCAACAGCAGCCTCATGCATCAGCAAAAATGCATAGGCCTATATTTATGCTTCAGGTGACAGATGTTGGAGATGAGGTTTCACAGTGACAGCAGGCTATCTATATTTCTTCAGTAACAGTGAGCAGTGATGGGCAACCTGTATTCATTGGGTTACAATCATGGGGTGCATTTCTGGAAAGCGTAGTTGTTAGCAGTTAACAACTTTGGTACTAGTTGCCAATGGGAAATTGCATTGCAACTACACTTTCCAGAAATGCCCCCCAGGATGAGAGAGGGACCGACAGTTAAGAGGGCAGAGAGTGAGGGTTTGCAAGAGAAAGAAGGAAGAGGGAGAGAGGGGGAGATGAGAGGGGTGGGGTGGGGTGGGGGGTAGAATAGTAGTAGTAGTAGTAGTAGTAGTAGTAGTAGTAGTACAGTAGCAGTAGTAGTAGTAGTAGTAGTAGCAGCAGTAGTCGTAGTCGGCTAGTAGTAGTAGTAGTAGTAGCTGTAGTAGCAGTAGTAGCTGTAGTAGCAGTAGTAGTAATAGTAATAGTAATAGTAATAGTAATAGTAATAGTAATAGTATTAGTAATAGTAGTACCGGTAGTAGTAGTACTAGTAGTAGTAGCAGTAGCTTTATTGTTCCCCTGTGGGGGAAATTTCCTCTAGTCAATGGAACCTAAGACATGAAAACAAACATAGTCAGATTCCAAAAGCACACGTACCCAAACAACACATTTTCTCATTTAGCAAAAAAGACATTGGACATGGACAGATGTCATCCATCAACAGTGGACAGTCCCAGTTTACTAAACTAAGGGGTGTAACGCGCTCAACTCAAACAAAGTGAACAACTGGGTGCTCATTCCTCGAGAATATATGAATTAAATAAGAGCAGGACAGCACTCCAAGTTTTTGTGGTTTAGTGCCCGTCGGACATTTCAGGGTTAACCTTCTTCAGTGTCGGTTTTGCCCGACACTGAAGAAGATTTACCCCGAAACATCTGGCGGGCAATAAACCACAAAAACTTGGAGTGCTGTCCTGGTCTTTATTTAATTCAGTCCCAGTTTACCCCATAGCGTTCCCATTGTATGGGAAGCAAAAGTTATAAAAGTGTAAAAGTGTCATTCCTGCTCAGGCCTGCTGAAACAGGGTTTGCAAATTAAAGTCTACATTTTTGTTTTGCATTTTGTTAAAAAAAAAAAAAAGGCTAATTGCTTGAGGGATAAAAGATTGCTTTGTTTTGATTTTTTTTTTTTTAAACAGCTGGGTATCTGAATCTACTGATGGCAGCAGCTCAAATGGATGAGAGAGAGAGTGTCAGAGAATGAGAGTGTGAAAGGTGTTAACCAAGGCGTGGGAGAGGCTGTATGATATGGGGGATAGTGTAATAACATTAGGCCATGTTAGATTCCCTTATCCTGTAGTGTGGTGTCATAACAGGAAGTCCCCAGGTGATATTGCTGCCCAGACCTGTCAGCACTGCAGCGGACCTCTAGACAGGCTCATCAGATAGGGGACACCTGACGAAACAGCAGCTCCCCCAAGGCTCAAGGATCTCTCTCTCTCTCTCTCTCTCTCTCTCTCTCTCTCTCTCTCTCTCTCCCTCTCCCTCTCCCTCTCCCTCTCCCTCTCTCTCTCTCTCTCTCTCTCTCTCTCTCTCTCTCTCTCTCTCTCTCTCTCTCTCTCACGCACGCAAGCACGCAAGCACACTCTTACTGTCATGTCACTTTTGCTACCGTATTATTGTGTATGTGTGTATTCTCTCTCTCCCTCTCTCTATCTCCGTCCTGCTGTCTTTCAATTCAATTCAATTCAATTCAATTCATAGAAGCTTTATCAGCATGACTCAGAGAGTGCAGACCTCCTCCAAGGAAGCTGTTTGATAGAACATTTGACGTTATTACGGATCACCACCGAAATTTAATCACTTGTTCCTTTTGCCATTTCCAAAAACTCCACAAAATTTATCCAATTCCGTGCATAACTTTTTGAGATCCTGCTGACAGACAAACAAACAGATAAACAGACAAACCAACGTGACCAAAAACATAACCTCCTTGGTGGAGGTAATTATGCAACTTTAACTGCTGTAGATGGATGTGATTAAAACGCGACTCTGTGATGAAATGTCATTTTGTAACTCTCCTCACTTGTAGAAAACAGAGTTATGAATTTCCTTTTTGTATTTCTAAAACAAACACGCGATTTAGTGGTACACCACTTAATATGAATAGGACACCGCCACAACACAGAGTATTGCTGTTTCATCAGCAGCCATTCAGTGTGGTGGTTTTAATGTGGTTGGGTTGGTTGGAGCATGAGAAGAGTGGTAGCGGTGTTAGTCAGAGACATGCTGTGTGCTTCTGTGGTAGTAGAGCCAGCGTGAGCCTGCATCTTCACAAACACAGACGTGGGCGTGCACACAAACACAAACACACACACACGCACGCACGCACGCACGCACGCACGCACGCACGCACGCACGCACGCACGCACGCACGCACGCACGCACACACACACACACACACACACATGCCTGTATCTACCTGTGCTGTACACAAACATGGACACACATACACACACCAGCATGAGTCTGCTCCAAACACAAAGACACACACACACACACAAATATGAACACAAAGACACACACACACACACACACACACACACACACACACACACACACACACACACACACACACACACACACACACACACACACACACACACACTCACACACACACACAAGCATGAGTCTGCATCTACACTACACATGGGTCTGCACCAGACACAATTCCTTGTGCGCACGCACGAACGCACGCACGCACGCACGCACGCACGCACGCACGCACACGCACGCACGCACGCACGCACGCACGCACGCACGCACGCACACACACACACACACACACACACACAAACAAACACCCACACACCAGCATGAGCCTGCACCAGACGCAAGCACAAGCACACACACGCACGCACACACTGCCCCCCCCCCCAAAAAAAAAAAACACACACACACACACACACACAAACAGTTGTGGACTGGATCAGAGAGGCAGAGGTAGCCTGAGGGGCTCAGACTGATGCCTGCATAGGCAGCAGAACAAGCGGAGTGGAGCTCATGGCTCATAGATGGAGCTCATGGATGCTGCCTACTTCAAAACAAGCACTGATATAGCCACTACCCATACACTACATCCCTTACATAGTAAAACATGTAGTGTTCACTTAACATTTAGACTCAATTGAACTTCTTAAATTCACATTTGGTCCTATCGGGGTTGAATTAACACTGCTTATTTTTTCCACTGTTTACCACTAAAACACCATCACTAAAAGAGTTTAACATTCACCACCAGGCAATACTGTGGCACTAACTATAGGGCACTTGTCTACTCTGCGGCCAACCCAGGTTCGATTCCGGCCTGGGTCCTTTGCGGATCCTTCCCCGTCGCTCTCTCCCCACTCACTTCCTGTCACCACCATCACTGTCCTGTCTCATATCAACAAAAATAAAGGCTTGAAATGCCCCCAAAAATACTTAAAAAGAAAAGAAACATTCACCACCAGACAATTGACAATTTTCTCCACTTCAAGCAATCTTTTCTCCACTACGAGCTGGGTCTTATACATAATGCATCCAATAGTTTCTTATTCAAATATATTTTCTTTCATGCATAATCTCAGTTTGCAGAAATTGGAATATATGACATTTATGTAATTGTCTTGACCTTTGGTCAGAACTCTAAAAGAGAGTTAAAGTTGTGTCAGAGAATCCTACCCTGACCCCTAAGCGTACATGATTTGCAGTATATAGGCATCTCTTAGATGCGTAATCCAGGCATCTCTTTGAATGTAAGGACATGCAGCTTAGTTTGCAGAAATTGAAATATAAGACATTTATGTAATTGTCTTGACGTTTAGTCAGAAATGTAAAAGAAAGTTACATTTGTCTCAGAATTCTACTCTGACCCCCTAATCTACATGGTATAGGCATCTCTTGGATGTATAATCCAGGCTCCTCTTTGAATGTAAGGATACATATTCCAGGGATCTGTTTTTATTATAGGACATGTAGTAATTCAAGGATTTCTGTGCACTGCAGTCTTTAATTTTAGGGATCTTTATGTTGGTCATACTTGTTGCTCTCAGGAACGTTTGTCTGTGTCTTTGCATGGCATAGTTACTGTACTCATTGACATGGCATCTCTGTGGTTCTCATGCACATGGTATCTCTGTGCATGTCATGGCCTCTTATTCAGTCATCATAAACTACATCTTCGCTTTGCCAGCTCTCTCATTACAAGGAGTTATCGTGCAAAGAGTCCCACTACCTTGTGAAACTAAGTTACCCAGACCTGCAGGTGTCGTGTGTGTCGAAATGAGCTATCTGTCGAACGGAGCTCCCAAGCCATTAGGGACTGTTCGTTATTTATTTTTGGGGTCGCCGGAAGATGTCCACCTTTGATCGTCAAATTTTGCATGACCCTCCCCTAACGAGCTTCAAAACTTTGAT
>NC_085870.1:18733566-18736066 GCF_034702125.1 Engraulis encrasicolus
TCACCACACCACTGGGGAGACAGAGCAGTGGAATGAACGCAGTACAGAGCTGTGGAAGCAACTTGAAGACATTGTGTTCTATCATGTTTCAATAAAACCAACATTCCGTGAGGCTATAATTTAACAAGGCCTGGTTTGGAGAGAGTGATGGCAGGCCACGAGAGGACGTGGAGCTCACAGATGAATAAAACAAAAACAGCAACAAGAAACATGCCATGATTTGCTGCAAACACTTTAAATGTGCAGTGTAGGATGGTGGTCAGAATAGGTATTGCAACTATGCTGATCATTGAAACTGTGCTGCCTATTGCCAGCCCAGGTTTGATCTGGTTATTGATATTTACTAAATAATAACTAATATTTACTAGTAAGATCAAAGAACAGTAAGTTTTGTGGGTAAATACTATTTCTTTACATTACAAATGGCAGACATGGAGAAGATCCCCGTTTACATGGATGAAAAGTGCAATTTTCCCAGTGAATACTTAGAATTTTTTGTTGGTGGTAAGCAGTCGTGAGAAAAGTAACATTAGTGAATGGGCAGCATGAACTCTGGAAAGAAACTGCTAAAAATATTATCCAGTGCACCTTGTAGCCCCTTAATGCACGCCGTACCTCCTGTGGCACGCTGCAATAGACATTGAAAGTTGAATTAGACATTGAAACTACTATTGTACTACACTACTATGTGCACGGGGCCTTTAGTAATACATTACGACTTGGTTATTGCCATTCTGGTAACAGCTAATTTATAAGGACAAGTCTTAAGGGGTTTTAAGTAGGTGATATCAGCAAATGCCTCATTTGCCTTGATATACTATGTGAGATACCTGATGACAAGTATAGTCATTCCTATCAGCTGTTCCAGAAAATATGAAATATATTTTTTGAAGCTGTGATCTGTCAGATGTAGCTTTAACTGTGCTGTGGGATGCATCCTGTGTGTTCCCCCATACACGAACGAGGGCTTGAGTG
Source organism: Engraulis encrasicolus (assembly GCF_034702125.1). Lineage (NCBI taxonomy): Eukaryota > Metazoa > Chordata > Actinopteri > Clupeiformes > Engraulidae > Engraulis > Engraulis encrasicolus. The sequence continues at coordinate 18,734,542 of NC_085870.1, forward strand.
ACAGATCGAGAGGTGGAACAGACGAGACACACACAGCTGACCACCACCACACTACACTGGTCATATAGAGCACTGGAATGCACAGCGCACCAGAGGCTCCAGAGAAGAGGAAAAAAGAAAAAGAAAGGAAAAAAGATGAGTGATGCAGTAGAATGGACAGGGATGAGAGAAAGTCAGGAGGCAGAGAGAGAGAGAGAGAGAGAGAGAGAGAGAGAGAGAGAGAGAGAGAGAGAGAGAGAGAGGTCACAAGGGGGAGGCTACACAATGCTGACTGTGAGGGCTGCCATGGAAACGAAGGGATGTAGAGATGGGAGGGAGGATGGGATGTGTAAGCACCTGGACCACTGGAGACAGACATACTCCCATCAATACGCTAGCCAACCGTATGCAGTGGCCAGACAGCATTGGTGGAGATAAGGAGATAAGGAGGGTGTCCATGTTGGGGGTGGGGTGGCGTCGCTGTTTTTAGGGTCCTGTGCTCATAGGCAGAGTTGTATAAAGTAGAAGTAGATGTACTCTTTTACAAATATAATTACAACACCAGTGGTATGACATTACACGGCTTCAACTTTGTAATGTCACTGTTGTGTTCACAATGTTGCAGTATAACTGCGTACCATTGAGTTTCTCGTTTGCTCACGTTTGACACTGAAAGGCCACCATAAGTGGGCGCAGGGGATTTTGGGATTACAGGAAATAAATGTTCAGTTCATATCACGCAAAGTAAGTTGTGACTCTCGTTATTTATGGGAATATAACATACTACAGTGTACTACTAGTATTGTAATTACACCTGTAAGAGTACTTCCTCTTCTACTGTATACAACTCTGCTCACAGGATGATCCACAAAAAAATGCTTAAATATTGCTTATTATTGTCTTAGACAAAGTATTGGGTACAGCATGTTGACTGTTGGTTGTTTTAATAGTTGAGAGTGTGCTTATATGAGGGTGCATAGACACACGCACATACTAGGCATGCAAGCAGCACACAGACACAGACATACAGACAGACACACACACACTCTTCATATAGTCAGCCTTCTCGAATCCTCTACTCTGAAAAGCTCCACACACACGACTTGCATGCCCTCTGATTTCTGGGTTGAGTGAGCGAGCGAGCAGCAGGACTTGTGTGGCACGGAGGGTGGCATCTGAGTTGGCACATGTCTGTGAATGCGCCATCCACCTCCTGAGCCTTAGACATGAAACAGGCGAAATTAGAGAGAGAAACCCAGTGGTACAGGGGAGGAAACCAGAGAGAGAGAGAGAGAGAGAGAGGACAAATGGGAGAAATGAAAAGAGTTGGTGGGTGGTGGATAAAAAGAATAGGCAGCAAAAGGAAAGGGGGAGTAGAGAGGAGAGGAGAGAGGAGTGGAGAGGAGAGAGGAGTGGAGAGGAGAGGAAAGCGGAAGCCTGTATCTGCTCGTTAGGAGGAGCCAGGAGATAATTGGCTGAACAAAGCGCCGTGGAGACAGACAAGAAAGAGAGAGCCATCTTTGCCTGGCTCTGGATGACAGCTGTG
>NC_085870.1:18738566-18758566 GCF_034702125.1 Engraulis encrasicolus
TCGGCCCAATTCTCGGCTGAAAACCCCCTTTACGACAATCGGTGGAATGTTACCCCCCAGGACCATCGCAAGCGATTGTCAGGTAAGATTTCCTCGTCGTAAGCGTCATTCTAAGATGGAACTTTGGCAGCTCATAGAACGTCGGCATTGTCTCTGTGTTTGCGATCGGGGATAAAATTGACAGTTGCGATTCTCTTCATGTGTGAACCGCAACCCGACGTCAAACACGGGAGTCGTGTAGTTTGAGTCTGGCTTTAGTTTTATCCAATAACTTAGTTATTTAAGTAGTAGGAGTTGGTTGTTGTACATTCCCTGGAGCTACTGTATGTGGGGTTAGGTCCAGAGGCGCATCTTGTCACCAGGCTAGGCAGGCAACCGCCTGGGGCCCCCAAGCCTAGATGGTGAATAACAGCAAAGACTTTAAACTACAGTAGTGGCGATTTGTTGCGAATATTCATTTTCTCCAATTTTCGCTTGGGGCCCCAACTTACCCTAGAATCGCCATGAAAAGATAAAAAAAAACACTATTTGAGGCACTCCTTACTAAAGTTTAAAAAGCCTTTATTAAATACTGGCACATGCCTACGTGTTTCGACCCCAGAATCGCCTCTGGTTTGGTCAGTGGCTTCGAAACTGTTTTTTTTTTTTTTTTTTTGGTGGGACCCCCTATTGAACATAAGAATATTTTTCCAGACTCCCAGTTTGGGAGCCACCAGATAAGATTGTAGCCCCAACCTTTGGATGACTTGCTCAAGGCCACTTCTGCCATGGATTACGGTGCAGGGAGAGGTGCAGTAAGGATAGGATTTAAACCTGTAACTATGTCTCTCTTTTTAATGATATAATAATATTTTTAAAAATGATAACCCGATACAAACTCTGCAGTGTGGACTGTTATGATTTTATGGTATGGCTACTGAAGCAGAGTGGTTGTAATACCACTCGTATCCAAAGCAATACATGCACATTATTACAGTACACAGTTGCAATGAATGACTCAGTATTGCAACCAAACCATGCATGCGTGCCAAAACCTCTCACTTGCTCTCTCTCAACAAGAAAAGAAGCACAGCTTCATCCCTCATTTTCATAATACACACACACACACACACTTTTCTTGCACCCATAAGAGTGCACGCACACACACACACACACACACACACACACACACACACACACACACACACACACACACACACACACACACACACACACACACACACACACACACACACCGGGTGAGCCTCATCCCTCCTTTTTATAACAGCCTGACACCCAGAGGAGGACGGGCTCATTAAAGAAGTTCCATTAACTAAGTGATTCCATTCTACTGCTGAGAGAGAGAGAGAGAGAGAGAGAGAGAGAGAGAGAGAGAGAGAGAGAGAGAGAGAGAGGGATGAAGAGAAAGAGAGAGAGAGAGAGAGAGAGAGAGAGAGAGAGAGAGAGAGAGAGAGAGAGATATAGAGAGAGATATGAAGAGAGAGATAGAGCGAGAGAGAGACGAAGAGATAGAGAGAGGGGTTGGAGGTGGGGGAATGGAGAGCACAACAGAAAGAGGAGAGAGAGAGAGAGAGAGAGAGAGAGAGAGAGAGAGAGAGAGAGAGAGGGTGTGATGTGATGTGATGTGTGATTTGATTCTGCTCTAAACTCCTGTGGAAGCGAGAGAGAGGCGAGAGGGAGGCGAGAGGGAGGCGAGAGGGAGGCGAGCGAGTGCATTAGAGAGATCCACTCAGCACCAGGAGGGATGAGGCCCCACATGGACAGAGGTGAGCTAGAGGAGAGAGGTAGAGAGAGAGAGAGAGAGAGAGAGAGAGAGAGAGAGAGAGAGAGAGAGAGAGAGAGAGAGAGAGAGAGAGAGAGAGAGAGGTAGAGAGAGAGTACGAACAGAGAGGGAGATGAATGGGAGCAGAAAGAGAGGCAGAAAGATGGAGGAGGGGGTGGGGGGTGGGTAATGGTGAGAGAAAGAGAGGGGCAGGGAAAGGGAAAGAAGTGGAGATGGAGATGGGAAGAGGGAAAGAGGGGAAGGGTTAGCTATAGAAATATAGAGGAAGATGAAGAGGGACGAGGAGAGGGGTGAAGAAAGTGGCAGGCAAAGGAGAGAGAGAGAGAGAGAGAGAGAGAGAGAGAGAGAGATGGAGAGAGAGAGAGAGAGAGATGGAGATAGGGAGAGAGAGGGTGGGGCCAGCTGGGACCGAGGCCAGCACGAGTGGTGAAGAGAGAAGGAGAGAGGCAGGTGCGGAGAGAGAGATGGGGAGAAAGAAGCAGAGGAGGAGAGATGGAGGAGGAAAGAGTAGAGAAGGGAGAGGTAAAAAGATGGACTCGGAGAAAGAAAGATGAGAGAGGGAGGAAGAGAGAGAACAGAGGGAGAGGACAAGATGGAGAAAAAGAGAGAGGGAAGGAGAGGGAGGTAAAGAGATGGTACAGGTGAAAAACGGAGAAAGAGAGGGAGGTAAACAGAGCGTAGAGGGGAGAGACGAGGTAGGGAGGCAGGTGACGGAAGGGAGGTGAAGAAAAAGAAGAAAGAGCGAAGGGATGAGAGCGAAGGGCAGGAAGTGAGACTAGAGTGTGATGAGGCTCAGGTGGAGAGCAGCAGGGGAGGAGGAGGAGGAGAGAAGGACAGAGCCAGGACAGCAGAACAGAGGAATAGAAACGAGAGAGAGCAAGAGAAAGTGAGAAAGAACGAAAGAAAGAAAGACAGAAAGAAAGACAGAAAGAATACAAAAGCAGAACAGAGGAATAGACAGAACACAGAGAGAGAGACAGAGAAATATATAGAGAGAAAGATAGAAAGGAATACAAAAGAAAGAAAGAAAGAAAGAAAGAAAGAAAGAAAGAAAGAAAGAAAGAAAGAAAGAAAGAAAGAAAGAAAGAAAGAGAGCAAGCAAGCAAGCAAGAAAAAGCAAGAAAGAACGCAAGAAAGAGACTTCTGTTAATGGGTATAATGCCTTATGCACTTTTGGGCTAAATTAGCATTTGCTTTCAGAATGTTGAATACTTTTGAATAATTATTTATTTATTTTTAAATTCATGTTCATGAAATAGCCTGTTAAATGAACGATAGCGGGTAAATCAAGGGAGAGCAGAGACTTGAGCACAAAACAGGACTGACAGACACAGACAAAAGACAAGTCGGAGACAAAGGATGTGTGTTTGTGTGACTGGGTTTAGAAACTGTATTCATAACATTCCTCAAAAAACAGCAAAGATCAAACAAAACAAACAAAAAAACACACAACTGAATCAACCTGTCATGATGCACGCATTCAATAGCAAAAATGAAACACCATTTACTTGAGCTGAGGCAACATCACACTGCCCTCAAGAAATACAGTAGAAATGTGCATTACAGCAGTGATTTTCAACCTTTTTGGAGCCAAGGCACACCTTTTTCGAGGACAGAATGCCCAGGCACACTATCAATTGTAAATGTTAACTGAGAATAAAACCTATTGCCTATATTATCAATGTGTCGTTCTATAATTTTCCACAGCACACCAGGTGATCTGTCACGGCACACAGCACAGTGGTTGAGAAACACTGCATTAGAGAGGATGAGAAAGTAAGAGGAGGGAGAAGGGGAAAGGAGAGAGCCAGGAAGAGTGTGTGTGTGTGTATGTGTGTGTGTGTGTGTGTGTGTGTGTGTGTGTGTGTGTGTGTGAGAGAGAGAGAGAGAGAGAGAGAGAGCGAGATAGAGAGAGAGAGAGAGAGAGAGAGAGAGAGAGAGAGAGAGAGAGAGAGAGAGGACACCTCAGGTGCATCACCCACTGTGGCCTCTGGAGAGATGTCATCACACAGCTGACGCACAGGGACAGAGAGAGAGAGAGAGAGAGAGAGAGAGAGAGAGAGAGAGAGAGAGAGAGAGAGAGAGAGAGGGAGAGAAGGAGGGAGAGAAGGAGGGAGAGAGAGCGAGAGAGAGGTCAAAAGAGAGGAGGTGAAAGAAGGAAGAGGATGAAGAGTGGGAGGAGGAGTGGAGGGCGGAGGAGGAGTGGAAGGAAGCGGTGAAAGAGCTCTCTCACACACACACACACACACACACACACACACACACACACACACACACACACACACACACACACACACACACACACACACACACACACACACACAGACAGGGAGGTCAAACCAGAAGATGAAGAGGGAGAGGAGGATGAAGAAAAGGGAGCAGGAGGAGGGATAGAGGTGAGAACACCTCCACTCACCGAGACCCAACACACACACACACACACACACACACACACACACACACACACACACACACACACACACACACACACACACACACACACACACACACACTTAAACTCACACTCACACTCTCACACACACACACACACACACACACACACACACACACACACACACACCTGGTTGCATGGCCATGCTGTGACCTGAGCTGATGTATTGCTACTGTGATGGCTTGGTGCTCTATCAGCACAATGTGTTGAGTTGATGTACATATACCATACATGTAATACTGTGTGCCACTCTACTGTGTGTGTGTGTGTGTGTGTGTGTGTGTGTGTGTGTGTGTGTGTGTGTGTGTGTGTGTGTGTGTGTGTGTGTGTGTGTGTGTGTGTGTGTGTGTGCGGGACAGTTCACTCTGTGCAAATGCATGATGGTGGTAAAATGGCATGCAATGTGGTGTGGGGGTGGTCGTGTGTGTGTGTGTGTGTGTGTGTGTGTGTGTGTGTGTGTGTGTGCGTGTGTGGGGTGGAGTAAGTAGTGTTATGAAGTATGGATGGTGTGTGTGAATGGGTATAAGTGATATGACATGTGAGGTGGGTGTGTGTGTGTGTGTGTGTGTATGTGTGTGTGTGGGAGGGGGAAGGGGTTAGGGGTTAGTTCTATGACATAGTACGAGGTGGTGTGTGTGAATGTGAGGAGGGCGTATTTGTGGTATGACAGGTGAGATGATGGTGTTGGTCTGTGTGTGTGTACTGTGACATGCGAAAGGGTAGTGTGTGTGTGTGTGTGTTTGTGTGTGGTGCTATGACATGTGGGGTGGTGGTGGTAGTGTGTGTGTGTGTGTGACTTTATTGCCTATCAATCGTGTGTGTGGCGTAATGACATGTCACATGTCTGGCCCAGGTCCCCACTCTCTGCTCTCTCCGCCTAATGACGCTGTACAGCATTAAAGCCCAGAGACACTGATGTGTGTGTGTGTGTGTGTGTGATGGTGACACGGAACGTTTTAGCGTATGATTTGTGTGTGTGTCGCCACACTCATATGCCTGTATGAATAGATCTTTGTCTGAGTGTGTGTGTGTGTGCGCATATCTACGTTTATCAGTGTGTGTATATCTACATCTGCGTGTGTGTGTGTGTGTGTGTGTGTGTGTGTGTGTGTGTGTGTGTGTGTGTGTGTGTGTGTGCGCGCGCGTGCGTGTGTCTCCATCTGTTTGTGTGTGTGTGTGTGTGTGTGCGTGCGTGTCTACATCTGTGTGTGTGTGTGTGTATAGTCATGTGTGTGTGTGTATTCTGGTGTGTGTGTGTGTGTGTATAGTCGTGTGTGTGTGTGTGTATAGTCATGTGTGTGTGTGTGTGCGTACGTGTGTGTCTACATCTGTGTGTGTGTGTGTGCGTGCGTGTGTGTCTACATCTGTGTGTGTGTGTGTGTGCATGCGTGTGTGTCTACATCTGTGTGTGTGTGAATGTGCGTGCGTGTCTACGCGCGTGAGTGTGTGTCTACATCTGTGTGTGTGTGTGTGTGTGTGTGTGTGTGTGTGTGTGTGTGTGTGTGTGTGTGTGTGTGTGTGTGTGTGTGTGTGTGTGTGTGTGTGTGTGTGTGTGTGTGTGTGCGTATTCCTGTGTGTATATTCTGGTCCCTCCCTCCCCCCACTCCTCTTCCATGTCTGCTAGTGTCCGGGTCACCTCCAGATGAGCAATGTCTTTCATTATCTCCTCCTCTCCACCTCAGCTAACGATGATGGAGTTTCCCCTGACGTGACCACCACCAGGGCACTCGACCTGGGCTGTCCTGTCCTCGCCATCACGTCATGTCACGTCACTGTCACACGTCAGCAGCGTCACTGTCCATCACGTGCAAGCGTCCCTGTGGAGCTGCCGTCATGATGGCTCTTTCCTCCATCCTCTGTCTCACCTCTGTCCCACTGCTAATGCTCACTCTATCATTAAACACCAGAGGCAGGTCCAGTACACCCACCCTCCCAGGCAGTGGTGCAACACGCTAAGCTAGGCCCCCCACATTTGGGCTTTCATGCCTGGCCCATGGGGACCCCGGTTCGAGTCTGGACGGAGTCAATTCCCAATCATCCCCCATCTCTCTCTCCCTGTCAGCATCTCGTACTGTCCTTTCAATAAAATACATAAAAAGCCCCTAAGAATATATATATATATATAAACCTGAGGTAGGTACAGTACATCCACCCTCCCAAGGTATAAAGCAGGAAATCAGTCAGTTTCTTCAGAGTAGCAATAACTAAGAAAGCTACTGGTATTGGTTACCGTTAGGGATGCAAATCGTCGATTAATTCATTCATTGTTAGGTGATTGAACTTATCGAGAGAGACAGAGAGAGAGAGAGAGAGAGAGAGAGAGAGAGAGAGAGAGAGAGAGAGAGAGAGAGAGAGAAAGACAGAGAGAGAGAGAGAGAGACAGAGAGAGACAGAGAGAGACAGAGAGAGAGATATGGAGTGAGAGAGAGAGAGAGAGAGAGAGAGATAGAGAGGGGGAGAGAGAGAAAGAGAGACATTTCTGCCAGAGGTATAAAGGAGCGGAGGGTTGGAGCACAGCAATAATAGCTCCAACTCTGCTGTGACAGTACTGTAGTTATGAACAGCTACAGTATATTTCTCACTGGATTAACAGTATAACTTCAGGAGCAACTTCTGAGAATTGTGTGTCGTGTGTGTGTGCTGTGTGTGTCGTGTGTGTCGTGTGTGTGTATGCCAGTATGAGAGTGAGTGTGGGTGTGTTTATATCCGAGAGAAAGAGAGAGAGAGAGAGAGAGAGAGAGAGAGAGAGAGAGAGAGAGAGAGAGAGAGAGAGGGAGGGAGACAGAGAGTGCTGTACTGCATAAAGAGAGAGAGAGAGAAAGGGTGAAGGACAGCAAACATGACGGATAAGCCGAATAAAAACATTCTCACTATTGATGCAATACTGAGAACTGTGTATGTATCAGTGCGTACATGCGTGTACTGGAGTGTCTGTGTGTGTGTGTCCAAGTGAAGATTACAGCACAGTCCAGGCCCAGGAGTACAAGAGCCAAAGGAGCCCTGAAATCCAAGCTTCTATATTTCCACTCTCACATTGCTATAAAATCACACTTTTTGACAACTGCATTTTCAAATTTTCTCGGCCATCTACCTCCACAAACCCCCAACAACATAGACGCCCACATATGGCCTTAAAATCCTGAATAATTTTGTAAACTAGAAACACCCATGGAGGGGTTGGGGGCCTTTTTTGTTGTTAGGCCCAGGGGCCCATGGGGTCCTAATCCGTCCCTGTGTGTGATAGCAGCCAATCACAGGACTAGATGGTGTCCCGAAAGGACACAGGACACTGGACATGTGCTGGACTCACAAAACTGCTTTCCAATACTTTCTATCACAATGAATCTAGCATTGTTCACCAGATACAGATACAAATAGATGATGTTTGTCTGGTCTGCTGTCAGTACATCTCTCTCTCTCTCTCTGTGTGTGTGTGTGTGTGTGTGTGTGTGTGTGTGTGTGTGTGTGTGTGTGTGTGTGTGTGTGTGTGTGTGTGTGTGTGTGTGTGTGTGTGTGTGTGTGTGTGTGTGTGTGTGTGTGTGTGTGTGTGTGTGTGTGTGTGTGGCAGTGTGTCGTGTACCCTCTATAAACAGGTCGATACAGGTTTTGCAGGGTCCAACAATCTCAAAGAGCATCGCAACATGGCCCACTCTCACTCTGGAAACCATGGCAACAGCCAACACTTGATGTAGAAGTTTGAGAAGTCTGTTTGATGCACGAGGAGGAGGAACGCAGGAGCTGCATTCACCTCCTAAATGCTAGATGGAAATAGACCGATAAATAGACCACTGTGTGCGTATGTGGGTTTATGTGTGTTTGTTTGTTGGTCTATCCGTGTGTGTTTTGTGTGAGTGAGTGAATCTTTGACTGTGTGTTTATATGTGTGTGTAGGCCTATGTCAGTATGTGTGTGTGTGTGTGTGTGTGTGTGTGTGTGTGTGTGTGTGTGTGTGTGTGTGTGTGTGTGTGTGTGTGTGTCTCGTGCCCCAAGTCTCTGTCTGAGGCATGCCAAAAGAATGACCAAGAAGAGAAAAGAGCAGCAGTTGGCAAACAAAAGGCTTTTCACTCCCTGGCTTCACCTGACATTTACCTCCCGCCCCGCCAGTCAGCGCTGCGCTGCCCATAAGCATGACAATGGCCCTGCCAGGCCTGCTGACCTGGACGGGGGACAGGGGAGACGGGGGATAGGGGAGTCAGGGGATTGGGGATAGGGACAGCGGGTGGTGGGCACGGGCAGGCCGGTGTGTGTGTGTGTGTGTGTGTGTGTGTGTGTGTGTGTGTGTGTGTGTGTGTGTGTGTGTGTGTGTGTGTGTGTGTGAGTGAGTGTGTGTGTGGACGACACAACAAAAGGGTCAGTTCTTCAGCATGTGTGTGTGTGTGTGTGTGTGTGTGTGTGTGTGTGTGTGTATGTGTGAATGTGTGAGTGTGCGTGGACGACACACCAAAAGGGTCAGTTCTTCAGCGCCCAGGGAGAGTGGGACCCCAGAATTGGGTCCTCATTACTTTGCATGTAATGAGAGTGGGGGCCCCTTCAGATGACTTTTGTCCCGGGCCCGGCCCACAGCTGTTAGCGGCACCTGGGCGCGGGGACGGGCACGGAAGGTTCCAGAAGCAGAAGCGTCCGGGAGACGTGCCAGCTCGGGTCAGAGGGGACGCGGCGATACCCTTTTCAGGAAGGCGAGACGCCACGCCAAGCGGCAAGCGGAGCGGGCAGAGCAGAGCAGAGCAGAGCAGAGCAGAGCCGCCGAACTACGGGGCATTCATAACCAAAATGGCGAAACAGACAGGAGGAGAAAGAGAGAAGAAAAAGAGAGAAAGATAAGAACATATGAGAAAAGAGAGGGAGAGAGAGAGAGAGAGAGAGAGAGAGAGAGAGAGAGAGAGAGAGAGAGAGAGAGAGAGAGAGAGAGAGAGAGAGAGAGAGAGAGGAGGACAGAGAGATAAGGGTATCTGGCTGAAGGGGAGAGATGAACAAATGAGTTGAGAAAGTCAGAGAAAGAAAAGGGGAAAAGACGAGGATAAAATAGAGTGATGGACAGAGGGGGGAAAAAGTGGAGATAAAGGATAAAATAGAGACAAAGAACAGAGCTGAGGAAATGATGGAGTATTGAATGAGAGAGAGCGAGAGCAGCACAGAGAGAGAAATAGAGAGAGACACAGACAGACAGAAACAGAAAAAGAAAATAAAAGCGAGACAAAGAAAGAGACAAAGAAAGACAGAAGATGACAGAAAGAGAAAGAGGGAGGTAGAGGCAGGAGACTGTCGCTGGCTCTGGAGTCCATGTCTGGCTGTATAAGCGCAGCAGCTGCACAGCACAGCTCCGTAACGTCTCACTGCCCAGTTTTACATACAACTGGAGCAGAGCTACAGGGCAGTCAAAAGGAGGTTATGCCAACAACGGGTATGTTGTCCCGGGCCCAGGGAGAGAGGGGGCCCAGAATTGGATTCTCATTATATTGTATGCAGGGCTCTAAATTAACACCAGCTAAACAGCCAAATGCTGCTGAAATTTCAGTTTGGCTGGTAGAAAAGACCACTTTTACCCATTAGTGAGTGCATTTTATTAGCATCTACTGGCCACTTTGTCTGGTGATGAAAAAAAAGTTAATTTAGAGCCCTGATTGTATGTATTGCATGGGGGGCCCTTTCAGATGACTTTGTCCCGGGGCCTGGCCAATGCTGTCAATGGCCCTGCAGAGCAAGACAGCACTGCACTGCACAGCTGAGCAGACGGCCGCTACGCTGTCCCCATATACATACAGTATATGCCAATGAGATGGCGGTTCAACTGTCACATGCAACAGCAAGTTGAGCGCAGCCAGCAAGCAGCCAAATCAACGACTGTGTAAGATATACAGCCGTGCGGCCAAATTTCTGCTGAATATTATGCATATGAGAAGTGGGTTTTGCCAAGCGCAACAGATGTAGAGACCAATGAAGTTCTTTCTATACTGAGAGGTGGCAGAGCGGCGACACTTCTCTGGCAGGAAGGACATACGGAACTGGGCCATAGCGGGCCCGGATCATACGGAACTGGGCCATAGCAGGCCCGGATCATACGGAACTGGGCCATAGCAGGCCCGGATGTGGCCTTAGTGCTGAGGATGGTAGAGAACGAGAAAAGGGATTCAGCAGATACAGCTACATAGTTTCTGCTTTTAGTATATGCCTGTGTGTGTGTGTGTGTGTGTGTGTGTGTGTGCGCGTGTGTGTGCGTGTGTGTGTGTGCGCGCGCGCGCGCGCGCGCGTGTGTGTGTGTGTGTGTGTGTGTGTGTGTGTGTGTACAGTAAGACTGTGTGTGAGATAGTGAGGTAGTGTTCAATACAAAAAATGTATTGATTGATGGAGTGTGTGTGTGTGTGTGTGTGTGTGTGTGTGTGTGTGCGTGTGTGTGATGAGAGAGAGAGAGATAGTGAGGTAGTGTTCAATACAAAAAAAATATTGAATGAATAAGTCAAACATTCTGAACACATGGCCAGTCTAGCTTGGGGCTTACTGATCCAATGCAATGTTTTTTGTATTCAGCCAGTCAGTCTTCGTGCCTTCTTTAGTTTAGCCTCCTTGTTCATGCAGAGTCTGTTTTGGAGTCACCCACTGGGCGAAACACACACTGAGGTCACAGTCACCACTTAGATGAAACACAAGACTTGGGGAATCACTTCTCTCTCCAAACTTAGTGGTGTACCCTCAGAACCACACTGCGGCAATGGCAGCTAAAATCATATAATTCTGTTTTTGTTTCCCAAATAAAACCCAGACATGCACTCCAGTCGTGTTTCACTTGTCCGCAACAACTCAGCGCTTTGATCTCAAATGTCTTGACATCTGTAGCATTATGAAAGGGTTGCATCAATAACATCACAATGCTTCCCATACTAATACACAGACACAAGTAAAAAAACAAAACAAAACAAGCGTTACTATGTGTCAGCAGACCCATTGACGACCAGTCAGTTAGAAAGTAAAAACCTAACCCTGCATTCGTGGAGACTTAAACCAAGCTAGACAGCCAATGTTAATCCATTTTATCCTATACCTTTTTTGGCAAAGGGTGCCCTCTGCCTATTAACACCTAAATATCTCAGCCTCCGAAGCACATAATAACATGAAATGAGTTGCATTTAAAAGCTAGGACCCTCATTTTTCATTAAATGTGTTCGTTCAGCTCTAACATACCCACATTTTTTATTTAAAAAACTCTCAAGAGCCTGAATGCAGCGTACAGTATAGTATATGTCTGTATTCGTGGAGACTTTAACCAAGCTGGGCAGCCAATGTTAAGTCAGGCGGAAAGCAAAAGGCCCCAGGATTCTTTAGCCACGATCGGGACCCGATAGCTGTGGCCTGGCCTCGTTAGCTGGGGTCTGGCTGCTGTCTGCAGCAGCTTGTTAAGGGGAGCCTGGGCCAACTGAAGCCAGACACTGAACACCAGAGCATGACTAGCACCTCTGGCTGAAGGGAGAAGAGAAGAGAAGAGAAGAGAAGAGAAGAGAAGAGAAGAGAAGAGAAGAGAAGAGAAGAGAAGAGAAAAGAAGAGAAAAGAAAAGAAGAGAGGAGAGCAGAGAAAAGTAAGCGGTGAAGAGAACCAAAGAAAGGAGGAGAGCGTGGAGTGAAAGGAGTAGAGAAGAGAAGAGAAGAGTGTGGAGATAAGCGAGAAGAGAGGAGAGGAGTGAGAGGCTTGGGGAAGAGAGGAGAGGAGTATAGAGAGAGAGGAGTCGAGAGAGATGAGTAGAGAGGAGAGGAGCATGGAGAGAAAAGAGTAGAGAAAAGAGGAGAGGAGCGTGGGGAAGAGAGTAGGGGAGAGTGGAGAGAAAGGAGTAGAGAGGAGAAGAGAGGAGTGTGGAGATAAGGGAAAAGAGAGGAGAGGAGCGTGGGGCGTGGGGAAGAGGGGAAGAGAGGAGTACAGAGGAGAGGAGCGTGGAGAGAAAAGAGTAGAGAAGAGAGGAGAGGAGCGTGGGGAGGAGGAGAGAGGAGCGTGGGAGAGAAAGGAGTAGAGAGGAGAGGAGAATGGAGTGTGGAGTAGAGAGGAGAGGAGCGTGGAGTGTGGAGTAGAAAGGAGAGGAGCGTGGAGAGAAAGGAGTAGAGAGGAGAGGAGAGGAGTGGAGCTTGGAGAGAAAGGAGTAGAGAGGAGCGGAGCGTGGAGAGAATGGAGTAGAGAGGAGAGGAGAGGAGAGGAGCTGAGTGTGGAGAAAGGAGAGGAGAGGAGCTGAGTGTGGAGAAAGGAGAGGAGCGGAGTGGAGCGTGGAGAAAGGAGAGGAGCATCACTAGCAGCACCACTGCCTACCACAGCACTGCCCTAAAGTGACAGGACTAAAGGCAGGACAGAGAGAGAGAAAGAGAGAGAGAGAGGGGGGGATGGGGATAAAGAAAGAGATGGGTGATTGTTCAACACTTCTGATATATTCAGCATCAGAGATGCTGCCATTGTGTTATAATGCACTGCAATGCACTGTGCTACAGTTATGGGGAATGAAAGTGAAAGAGAATGGCAGTGAGAGAGAACAGAATCAAAGTCATAATTCAGACCCCTAGGATGCAGGGTTTTTAAGGCTGTTGCATGTTGCACGCAATTTGTTCAATGTATTTTGTAATGCCAATAAAAGCGCCCCTAAAAGGAATTGAGTTGAATTTAATTCTATCTAACTACATTGGAAAAGAGGAGAGGAAAGGCAGTGTGCAAAGAGGTGGAGAAGACAGTAGATAATTAATGAGCCACACTGGCTTTTAACTACAGCGGGATGCTCTAGTCTAGAGTAACCATGGCAGCCTGTGTTGACATTGGTGGCACGCTGCTTGGCAACATCAGATTAACTAAGTAAACAGCACCAGAGCTGCAAATTAGTAGAATTACTCACATACATCTTCATTTCACCACACTGGTTTCCCACAGTGTTTGGGTAATAGACCTATACTTAACGACCAACATACAGCTGGATTGGCAAATTGCCGTGCCTTGCCAAATTGATTGTTTTTTACATAGCGCCGCCCGCTAATAGTTAGTAAACAGCTTACTATTACATTAGTATTATTACATTGCACTTTTCCAGAGTGACTTAGTCATGTAGGTACAGGAACAGCTATCCTGGAGCAATTAAAATAGAGTAGACAAGACTAGACTAGAATAAGACTAGACTAGAATAGAAAAGACTAAAATAGAACAGAATAGACTCAAATAGAATAGAATAGAACAGAATAGAGTAGAATGGAACAGCATACCTTTCACTGTCACTAGTCACATATAATATAGTTCAAGGGTTCAGTGTAGGTGCATGCTGAAGGGCACTTGATCTGCCAATGAGGATGCAGAGAGAGCAACCACATGGAATATAGTATCGGATGAAGTCCTTGAAACATAGCAAATGTCTGTATTTTAACTAGAAGTCATCTAATATCATTTACCTATCTCATTGCAAATAAATTCTATTATTTTATGAGCTCACTTGCCCTGCTGCATACAGTATATTCTTTATGTCTTGTGTTTTTCATCGATTTACATTTTCCTGTTCAATGAAAAATCTTTATCACAAAATGAAGGGCACAGAAGAGCAGTGGATATTTACTGTCCGCCCACCTTCTCTCTACCACTATGGGACTTGGACCTGAAACCAGCGTGCTGCTGTGAGGAGTGAGGAGGAACTGGGCAGCGTGGGCCATCACAATGCATATGGATGAGGCAGCAGTGAAATGCCACGCAGCGCTCGGCCCTCAGCTGGGGAGGATCACCTGCAACGTTGGCACCTCAGCTACGGTAATACTGTACTACTACTGTAATATTACTGCAATACTGTAATGCTACCGTAATACTACTGAGCACCACTACTTTACGTACACAGTAGATTTTGCGGTGTTTATTAGTCACACAGAGAATAGGACCAGCTTTATGAGTGTTGAAATCGGCTTTCCAAGTGTTCAATTAACACTTGAAAATATTACTGTGTAGGGATGTGGCAGAGATGAGGCACAGCAGTAGTCCCTTAGCTGGGTAAGATCACCCACAACGCAACGCTGGCACCTCGGCCATGGTAACGCTGTAGGATGGTTGAAGGAGTTGGTGAGTGGGAGGCAAGGCAGGAGGGAGGAGAGGAGTGATGACAGGAGAGGTGTACGCAGTAGAGGAGAGAAGCAGTGCACAGAGGAATATAGAAGGGAGGAGAGGAGAGGAGAGAAGAGGAGAGGAGGAGTGGTGTAGAGGAAGGGGGGGGGGGGGAAGGGAGGAGTGGAGAGAAGAATGGAGAGAGAGAAATGAGAACAGAGGGGAGGAGAGGGTGAAATTAGGTGAAGTAGAGATGACAGGAGACTAGTGAAAGGAGTACAGAAGAGCGAAGGGAGCAGAGTAGAGTAGAGAAAAGTGGAGAGCGGAGAAATGTAAGCGGTGAATAAAAGTGAAGAGAAGAGAAGACAAGATAAGATATGAGAGGAGGGGAGAAGAGAGGAGAAGAAAATATATGAGAAGAGAAGAGACGAGAAGAGAAGAAGAGAAGAGAGTAGCGTGGGGTGTGGGGAAGAGAGGAGATGTGTGTAGGGTGTGGGGAGGAGAGGAGAAAAGTGTGGAGATACGGTAGGGACACATACACGCGAATTTGCGAACTTTGCCATTCATTCCTATGAGAGAGGCGAAGGCAAGCGATGGCGAGGCGAAGGCAAGCGATGGCAAGCGACAGCAAGCGAACAGGAGCGAAGCGAAGCGAAATTATTAAAGAAAGTTTAATGTTATGCAAATGAGGAGCGAATTCGCCTGCCACGGCCCAATCAAATCAACAACATAACGGTTCCATTCCATTTGATTCGCCGCGACGACCTGATGACGGTTGAATTTCGCCTCTCTTGGCTTCGCCTTGCTTCGTCTCCTATGTGTCCCTACCGTTAGAGGACTAGAGAGGAGAAGTGCGTGAGGCATGCGATACAAAGGAGAGGAGTGTGGGGCCTGGGGAGGAGAATAGAGGAGCGTGTAGAGAAAGGAGTAGAGAAGAGAGGAACGAGGGTGTGGGGAGGAGTAGAGAAGAGAGGAACGAGGGTGTGGGGAGGAGTAGAGAGGAGAAGAAAGGAGTAGAGTAGAGTGGAGAGGAGAGGAGCGTGTGGCGTGGGGAGGAGTAGAGAGGAGAGGAGAGGGGTGTGGGGAGGAGAGGAGGGTGGGGAAGAGAGGTGACAAGCGAGGGTGTGGGGAGGAGTAGAGAGGAGAGGAGCAAGGGTGTGGGGAGGACAAGAGAGGAGAGGAGAGTGGGGAGGAGGAGAGAGGAGAGGGAAGTGGAGAGGAGAGAGGAGAATAGAGGGGAAGAGAGGAGAGGAGAAGAGAGGAGCGTGTGACAAGGGGAGGAGAGGAGAGGAGAGGGGAGAGAAAAGAGAAGAGATGATAGGAGCGTGGGCCGTGGGGAGGAGAGGAACAACGGTGTGGGGAGGAGTAGAGAGGAGAGGAGCGTGTGGCGTGGGGAGGAGCGTAGGGAGGAGAGGAGAGGAGTAGAGAGGAGAGGAGCGTGGGGCGCGGGCACATTGCCAGCTCCAGTTGGATGGCGGCCATCTCTGCTCAGCGCTCCAGGGCGCAACCAGTCACCCACTTCCCTGTGTGTGTGTGTGTGTGTGTGTGTGTGTGTGTGTGTGTGTACATGTGTGTTTGTGTGTGTGCATGTGTGTCTTGCGTGCTGTGACTGTGTATATAGAGTGTCTGAGGGAGTGTGTTGTCTCTGAATAGGTTTGTATGTGTCTGCTGTCGTGTGGTGTGTGTGTCGTCTCTGAATGGGTTTGTATTCGTATGTGTTGTATGTTGTCGTGTAGAGTGTGTGTGTGTGTGTGTGTGTGTGTGTGTGTGTGTGTGAGTGTGTGTGTGTGTGTGTGTGTGTGTGTGTGTGTGTGTGTGTGTGTGTGTGTGTGTGTGTGTGTGTCTTGCCTGTGTGTATATAGTGTGTCTGAGAGAGTGTGTCGTCTCTGAATGGGTTTGTATTTGTATGTGTTGTATGTTGTGGTGTAGTGTGTGTGTGTGTGTGTGTGTGTGTGTGTGTGTGTGTGTGTGTGTGTGTGTGTGTGTGTGTGTGTGTGTGTGTGTGTGTGTGTGTGTGTGTGTGTGTGCGCGTCTTGCGACTGTGTATATAGTGTGTCTGAGAGAGTGTGTCGTCTCTGAATGGGTTTGTATTTGTATGTGTTGTATGTTGTCATGTGGTGTGTGTGTGTGCTTTGGTGGTGTGTGTGTGTGTGTGTGTGTGTGTGTGTGTGTGTGTGTGTGTGTGTGTGTGTGTGTGTGTGTGTGTGTGTGTGTGTGTGTGTGTGTGTCTTGCGTGTTGTGACTATGTATGTTTGTTTGTGAGGTTGCCTGGGTGTGTTATTGCGGCTTGTGTCCATGGGTAGAATAATACTAACAAATGAACACACATTTTGCACGCACACGCACACGCACACGCACACACACACACACGTTACACACACAAACATTTACACACACACACACTTACACACGAACGAATGAATGTACAATGTACACACACACTTTTAATAAGAGCTTGTGCTTTGTGTGGCGGCAGTCTGAGATGGCTGAGTGAGTGTGAATTAAAAAGGGCTGTGTGTTTTTAGACGAGGAGAATAAAGAGGACCAACACAATGAGCTGGGCTGGATTCGGTTGCATGGAGCACGCATTACGCCGAATTTACATGCAAGCGATTTGTCCCCGGCTCGAAATGCTCGCCCGGCGTTGAGTGAGGCGTGCTCTGAACGTTGGAGAGTTGGAGAGACGATTAACTTACGAGGCCAACAAATTCTTATTGCTAACACTTATTTTGCTAGCAGTATTGAAGTATAATGTTAATTGAAGTGACAGCTCAACATTTAAAAGCACATTCATGCTTATGTTAGTACTTGACATTCTCCAACGTCACATCATTTCAAGTGATGTCATTGGTTACCCATTCAAGACCATGCTCCTCATTACATTTTTTTTTCAACCAAGCTCAACTTTATCGCCCCGCTCGCAAACCGCCCGACTACCTTGCTTCCCTACGTCACCACCTATTGCCTCGCTACTGCTTCCCAGCAGAAAATAATGGAACGCCCAGCCTCCATCGCTTCACTAGCTTGCATATAAATCCCTGGTTAGGCATTAGCATTAGGGCTAATCAGGGCGACATTTATTTTTATAATGCATTTCATACACCAGGGGAGTATTCTAACAACCTGGATCAGTGGTAAACCAGGTTAAAGGGACACTGTGCAGGAAATGGTCAAAAAAGGTACTGCAACTATGCTGCTCAATGAAACTGGGCTGCCTATTGCCAAATGTGATCTTTACATGCAAGTTCACAAAGTAATAAACAAAGATCCCCCTTTTCATGTATGAAAAGAGCAATTTTTCCAGTCATAATGAAAACTTAGAATTTGATGAAAAAGGTAATATTAGTGAATGGGGAGCATGCATTCTGGAAATAAACAGCTAAAAATCTCACACAGTGTCCCTTTAAGTTAACCTTGAGATGGTGGTAAATCATCTAACAGAGGAGCCTGGAGTTCTCATTTTCTAAACTAAATGACAATTGTGGGCTATCTATTGGTAGATTTATCACTTCCTGTAGGTTTACTTATTTAGGTTTATCAACAAACCATTTTCTTGGAATACCCCTAGGCAACTCAACGTTCTTTACTAAAAAAAAAAAAAAACACAATGAACAAAGCAATAAATTAAGTAAATCATGAAGATTACAGGTCTAAAATCTTGAAACTGCATGGGAAGGTAGTAGTTCAAAGACTAAGGTTGAATCAATAGATGGGTGAGAGATTTACAGCACCGATTGAGAACATGCACAGACTCCGCCACTCCTGTCTCTCAATATCCACACACAGACATGCCGTCTTTTATTAAGACTCCTGCACAAAACAACAACAACAACAACACACAGAAATACACACACACACACACACACACACACACACACACACACACACACACACACACACACACACACACACACACACACACACACACACACACACACACACAATTGTGAAGTGTTTACATGATGTTTTCAAAGCGGAATTAAGTCTTATTCTGAATCTGAAACGTGTCATGTAGATAAGGCCACTGTGTGTCTGCATGCACACACAAGCAAACTCACAGAAACATAAAGGAGACTAACACACTCACTGAACTTCTTCATTTAAAAATGATTTCCTTCCCTCGCACCCTTTTTTGCATTCTTTAAAAAAAGATTAAAAAAAATAAAATAATAATAATCCGCTGTTTGTGTACCCCGTCCCCAAACATCACCACCATAACATTTTTTTATTCTTTTTTTTTTCCATTTTAAATCTGTTTTGCAGCGGCTGAGCTGCTCAGCGTTCTCTACCAAAAGGGAAAAAGCGACAACATTGTGAAAATTGGTTCCTTCATTATGGTCTTTGAACAAAAGAAAAGAAAGGAAAAAAGATGGTGGTGGTGGTGATGGGTGGAATGAAAGAAAAGAAAAAAAGGAAACAAAAAAAGAAAGAAAAGAAATTGTTTGAGGATTAATGCAGTGTTTGAGTGGGGGATTGATTCGGGGGACTGGCACAAAGGGAACTAGATTACGCCGGCCCCTTCATCTGTGGCGTAGCGTGATTCTCGCGCCGCTAGTCATCCACCACTAATCTCTTTGGCTATTTAATGTTCATATTACGCAGCGCTAATAAGGACCACCAGCCAATCAATCGTCGGCCCTGAGATGGGAGCCAATGAGGTGGCAGTATGACGAGGAAAGGGGAGTGTCTCACAAGTTAAGTGTCAGTTGACGTATCCTGGCAGGACATTATTGTGTGGACTCTTCCAAATAAACAGTTACAAATGTTTGACATGTTACACAGAATTAATGGAGGCCGTGCGCCAATCACACTTCAGCCATGAGACACGAGCCTATGAGAAGGCACTACTGAAAACTAAAGGGGAGGGTCTTAATGGAACACATCAGAATATTACCGATTAACATGCTGCTCTTTTCTCTACACTCCTTATCGGCATATCGGTGATGCATCCTTTGTCTGCATTAGAAAAAACATCATTACACATGACAACAGTAAAACCCTAAGGGCACTTTTCAAGCCCACCTGGGAAACTCCAACTCCCATTGCCATCGTGACACAGCACTCCACAGCACACAAGTGTTCACTGCATACTGCACACAACAAAATTGCATTTTATGCCTCACCCATGCAAGGGGGCAGCCCCCAATGGCACCTCAGCCATGGAGGAGGATGGGGGACAGCACTGGTTAATTACTCCCCCCACCAACCTGGCGGGTCGAGAGTCGAACCTTCAACCTTTGGGCTACAAGTCTGACGCCCTAACCGCTTACCCATGACTGTTTATTCTTTGCATTACAAAAAACATCAACTTAAACATTACACATGACAAAAGTATTGAATGATATGTGACTAAGGTTTATAACAGGTCAGTGGTTCCCAAACTTTTTTCCTTGCTCCCTGGTACATTTCAATGTGGTTCACGCACCCCCTAAGCGAATGTTTTGGCATACTTATGGCCACTCAAATATGGCTTCACTTCACAAATCATTGCACATTATGCAGAGTCATTTAGGGAATCCTCATTTTCCAATATATTTGATGTTTCCTCAAGCATACATTTCACCATACAATTAAAAACTACTTAATTTTCAGTAATGCTGTATAAAAACACACATATCCACCATTGCTCCATTCAGCTCCCGCACCCCCTTGTGGCAAGCCACGCACCCCCAGGGGTGCACGCACCCCAGTTTGGGAAACCCTGACATAGGTCATGACATCATTATAACACA
>NC_085870.1:18761066-18763566 GCF_034702125.1 Engraulis encrasicolus
TTGTATTCCCACCCAAAGATAACACATTTTGAAGACAGCAGTTCAATTTCAGTAGTGTAGAACATAACTAGGCATAGACTACATCACCACCGCCACCACTAAAGCACACACACACACACGCACACACACACACACACGCACGCACACACACACACACACACACACACACACACACACACACACACACACACACACACACACACACACACACACACACACACACACACACACACACACACACACACACACACGCACACATACACATACACACCACTCAAACACCATCAAAGTGGGATAGAAAGGCGTCCTTCCCTGTTATTCAAAATGGCCGTGCGTAGCATTTTTGGTGAAAGGGAGTCTGAAGCAGAAAATTGGCTGTATTGCGCATCTCCGCAGCTCCGTGTTCAATTATAGGTGAGATGTTCCCATTAAGGCATCTGGGCCTCAAATACTTCACTCCTCTACTAGCCCCTCCCCTCTCTCTTTCTCTCCCTTCCCCTCTCTCATCCTTTCCTCCCCTCTCTTCTTGTCTCTTCTCTCCTCTCCTCTGCCACTCTCTTCTCGTCTCTCCTCTCCTCTCTCCTCTTTCCCCCTCTCCTATTTCCCCCATCTCCTCTCCTCTTTGCAGACAACCAGGCAAAGTCATAACCATGAGTCAGGAAGTGTGTGTGTGTGTGTGTGTGTGTGTGTGTGTGTGTGTGTGTGTGTGTGTGTGTGTGTGTGTGTGTGTGTGTGTGTGTGTGTGTGTGTGTGTGTGTGTGTGTGTGTGTGTGTGTGTGTGTGTGTGTGTACGTACATGAGTGTGTGTGCGTGTGTGTGTGGTGAAGTGAGACGGTTGAGGGGGGATAGAGCAAAATGTGTAGCTTTTAATGAAAGATTGAATTCCAATCATTACCTAGGCCAATTATTTTGCCCTTTCAGCGACTACCTCGCTCAGTCAGTCAGTGAGTCAGTCAGCTGCATATCGTACACACATACAACCACGCACACGCACACGCACACGCACACACACTCACGCACACACACACTCCGCCATTCTCAGTGCCACACAGGCAGGCAGGCTATAATCTTGAAGGCTTACTGCAACATTACTGTGGTATGCGAGGCTGAAATGGGTGTTAGAACGAGCTCGGAGGTACTGAGCCTCAGCAAATCTGCTATCAAGAAAAGGAGAGAGAGATAAAAAAAGAGCACAAAAAGAGAAAGAAACTGCTGTAACTTGTCAGCAGTGGAGGAATATTGTCAGGGTAATCCTTGCCTGATTTAAAACATAAAGTTGAAGAAAATGAAGGCTCGGAGGTGCTGTGGTGTAATGTGCTGGTGCACCCGTTACATATGCGTGCCCGTTAGGGCTGTTAACGATACAACCAACTCACGATTCAATTCCTATCGTGATCTTTCAACTACGGTTCGATACACGATTAAAAAAAATAAATTAAAAATGATTATTTATGAGGAGAGCAGGTTACAAGTATTAAAAACTATTTAAAAATAATATTTTTTTGGATTATAATGACTACCGGTATATACAAAACATTCATTACATGTAAATAAAATGTGTTGTACCAATGATTAATGTATCAACTTCACAAAATAATGAATGAATGAATGAATTAATTAATAAAGCGTGCAAGAAAGCAAGCCACAAATTTCCACCCCCCCCTCTCTCCCTTCTCCCCCATGATCTGGGCACAACTGGGCCGTCACTTCAGACACAAAATGGCTGACCTTTCCCGCCATAATCACACGCGAGGAGGCGAGGAGCGCATCTTTTATTTGACAAAGAGGAATGTGCGCCGCGTGTTTTAATTAACCTTCATTAGGCATTCTGGGCCACGGACGGCAGACAGCGCCGCTTACTTTGCGCTCTGGCCCACTTCAAAGCAGCAGAAGACATCAGAGGCGCAAAGGGAAGGAGGAGGAGAGGGAAAGAGGGCTTCTATCTCTCTCACTGTCTCTCTCTCTCTCTTATTCATTCTCTCTCTCTTTTCACTCGCTCTCTTTCTATCTCTCTCTCTCACACTTTTCACTTGCTCTCTCTCTCTTTTCACTCTCTCTCTTTCTTCTCTCTCTCTCTCAGTCTCTCACTCTTGCTCTTTCAAAAGGGCAAAAAGAGGATGTAGCTCTTCCCATTGCCTCTGTTAACACAACACCAGCAGCTGCAGCAGCGGAAACACGGATCAATTCATCTACGCTGGAATGGATCCGGCCAAAAACGGCCGGCCACAAAAGTGCGGTGAGGCGCGCAAATCAAAAAATATTTCTTTTCTTCCTCCAATTTTCTGCTCCTTTGTCTTCAGAGCAGCAAAGGGGGGGGGGACTATAGAAGATATTGCTGTTGTTGCGCATGAGGTATGAACATATCCGGCCTGTTGTGTGCGTGTGTGTGCGCGTGTGTGTACATCTGCGTGCGTGAATTTGTGTGTGTGTGCTAGCTCATACATCACGAGGTGACCCGGAGAGCTAGAGGGACAAGCATATGCGGCCGGCTGTATGTGTA
>NC_085870.1:18768566-18776066 GCF_034702125.1 Engraulis encrasicolus
AGGTGTGTGGAGTGGACCCAAAAAGTATAGTTCAGAGTAGGAGCAGGTTCGCACACTAAATAAGACACTAAGGTCCAGCACCGTTTTTTTTTTTTTTTTTCCTCAGAGCAGAGTAGAGCAGACGTTTCAGGTTGCTGCCATCATCAGTGCTCTCCGTGGTCACTGAGGTTGAGTTTTAATAAATGGCTACCTGGCCCTACCATGGCGCAAATGGTAGGGAACTCATTTGCTATGCGGCCAACACAGGTTTGATTCCCGGCCTGGGTCTGTTGCCGACCCTTCCCCGTCTCTCTCTCCCCCCAATCACTTCCTGTCACGACCTTCACTATCCTGTCAAATAAAGGCAATAAAAAGCCCCCAAATATTTATAAATAAATAAATAAATAAATAAATAAATAAACAAATAAATAAATAGCTACCACGATGATAGATAGATCCAGCCTCTATCAATTGCGCTGCGTACACAGACACAGATGAGTGGCCAATATGGTCGGCTCTGTCACAATCCTTTGTTACAGAAATTTATATTTCATTGTATCTTTTGTTTTTGCTTTTAAAATGGCCGCCACTAGGATAGGTAATACCCCAATCATTGCTCTGTCTGTGCTCTTGCTACGGCTTTGGTGGGGAGACTGGCAACATCACCTGAATCCAAACATTATGTTCAGAAGAAATTGACAATCATAGTGATACAAGCTCCAAGCAAGATGGCGACTATCTATCTCGTAAGGGGAAATAAAGAAAGAATAAAAAATACACAAACAGTTACTGTGAATCTGGGAAGCCAGCAAAGATATATCTATCTATTTGTACCTATATGTCCAAGAAAACTGCAGGTAGGTAAGAAATGTTTAATTTCCGTCAATATTGCATGAAGCCAGCAGCCAGAGAGTGGCAGAGTGGGCAGAGGGCTGTCTGGTGAATGTGGAAAATGAAGACAAGGTAGTTGTAGCATTATATCTAAGTATTGCTACCCCATCATCCGTTGGTTTCACAGACAAGTAGAAGAGAGAGAGAGAGTCTCCATTGTTTTCCTTAATGACTACCTGGGCAGATTAGCCTAATATTTTTGTGGTGTATTTTTGACTATACGTAGACAGTACAGCAAAGCATGGGTGTAATTTTAGGTGTGGATGGTGGGTACATGTCCATACCACTTTTGAGATTAAACTAGCTTGTCCCAAGCGCTTTTTGACAAAATAATGCAAAAAATAGCATAAATGGACAATTTATTTGTCATTTATATGTCCCCACCACTTTCCAAACCAAACCTACACCATTGCAGCAAAGCATGCCAATATCCATTATATGGGGATATGCTAAAATAACACGTTTTAAGATAAATATACAACAATATACTGTAGAGTACGACAAACTTTTATGGATCATCATCACCTGTTAATCTGTTGTTGTAAGTACATGCCCAAACGTTAATATTACATTGGCAGTCATAGCAAACAAATAAACAACAAGCCCTCATGTAAACAAGCTCTTGCGTCAACACAAACACCAGACAGGCACCATAATGGCGCACACGTGAGCCGAGTGCGTGGCTTAATTGTAAACCTGGCGTAATAGCAGAGTCTGGTTTTAGGGCTTAATTATTAAAACACGAGCGGGCGCCCATCTCTGAGCATCATTAAAAAGCATTTACAGACGCGGCTGTGCTCCGTGCCATATTGCTATTAAGACGAGCGAGAGGAGAGCGGAGAGCAGAGAGTGGAGAGCTACGGTAGTGAGGAGGGAGTACTGCTGGGGCCTAGTTATGAGGATATTAAATATGCATACGACAGGAATGATGTTACTACCGTACCTGGAAGGGGAACACTAACACTAAGGCCATTAGCGGCGCCTTCCAAATGAAAAGCAGAGAGGGCCATCGATACAATAGACAGAGGCAGAAACAGAGAGAGAGAGACGTGGAGGATGGATGGGTGTGTGTGTGTGTGTGTGTGTGTGTGTGTGTGTGTGTGTGTGTGAGAGTGTGTGAGAGAGAGAGAGAGAGAGAGAGAGAGAGAGAGAGAGAGAGAGAGAGAGAGAGAGAGAGAGAGTGTTGCCTAGACTGCACACAGAGTATGAATTGAGCTTGAGACACATACCCTCGATTCTTGAATAATAAAGAGGGCAAAAGAGTGTCTGAGGGCAGAGAAGGGAAGAATAATAGCTAAATCAGGGTATATACAGCAATCTTGAAGTCAAATTTACTACCATTTAATACCCTTTTTCACTACCTTTAGATTTTTTTTACAACCATCACAACATTCCGATTCCAGTATTAACAAGACATCTTTTGTAATTTCTACCTTCCAAACATTACATTACACTTTCGTGTTTTGCAAAAAGACGCCCGAAAGGGAGCAGTGCGATTCAGGGGGCTGTTTAAAAGTCTGCTATGAACTAGGTCAGGTGGCTACTGTTGCACAAATCACTGGTGTATGGAAAAACTGTGATAAACAGTGAATAAACAAAGATTTTTTTAAATCAAAATGGTGCAACTAAAAAAAACAATACCTCGTTTTTCAAAAATTAATACTTTTTGAGCAAATTTACGACTTTTAATGCCATTAAATTTTGACTTTTTAATTGATCACCTTTTAATACTTTTTAAAACCCTGCATACACCCTGTAAATGAGTGAATGAGTGAAGATGGAGTGATGAGTGTTTGTGTGGGATGAGAAAGGGGAAAGTGACTGAGGACGAGAGAGCATAGCATGAATAGGTTAGTTAGAGAGAGACAGAGAGAGAGAGAGAGAGAGAGAAAGGAAAGAGTGTGTGTGTGTGTGTGTGTGTGTGTGTGTGTGTGTGTGTGTGTGTGTGTGTGTGTGTGTGTGTGTGTGTGTGTGTGTGTGTGTGTGGTGGGAGAGGTACACGAGAAAGAACAGCGCCAAAGATGAAGAGGAGAGTGCAGAATCCTCATTGTCTCTCATCCTTCAGGAAGCCAGTGAAGACGTGGATATGTGTGTGTGTCTTTCCTCATAACAAACTAACCCTACTCACCAGCACAAACCTCTATTATGCCTGTGTGTGTACGCTCTAAAATGGCTAGTGGCCACAGTGACTGGTCAGTTGGTCACTTTTCTGCCAGCCAAACTGAAATTTCACCAGCATTTGGCTGTTTGGCTGATGCCTATTTAGATTTAGAGCCCTGTGCCTATGCATCACGCATACTCCTCAAACAATGATACGTCATTGATGAGGCCATGAGATCTGTTTGAAATATCAACAACAGCATCTGCTAAATTAGTTTTTCTCAACAGGGGCGGTACAGCCCCCCAGGCGGTGTTAGGGGGCTCTAGGGGGGGCATTTAACTTTTTGATACTAAGGGGGGTG
Organism: Engraulis encrasicolus; assembly: GCF_034702125.1. Classification (NCBI taxonomy): domain Eukaryota; kingdom Metazoa; phylum Chordata; class Actinopteri; order Clupeiformes; family Engraulidae; genus Engraulis; species Engraulis encrasicolus. The sequence continues at coordinate 18,771,899 of NC_085870.1, forward strand.
TTGTCAGGCTTATGATGAGGTCAAGGGAGGCTTGTGATGAGGCCAAAGGGGCGCTTGTTCAAAAAAGGATGAGAACCACTCTGCTAACCGTAATGCAATTCAATGCAACAGTCCCTCTCTACGCACACACACACTCTCTCAGCAACTCAAAGCTCTCTCTTCCTCCTCTCCAATAAGCCTACAGTACTGCTACCCTATCTGCCCCCCACCCCTCCGCCCCCCCAAGCCCTGGTTAAACGGTGGATGTATTCAGGCACATACGCCGCTGAAAGGTCACCAATTATTCAAATACAATAAATCCACTAATTATGCGCAGAGTGATGTGGAGCGTGGGGTGTGCGTGTGTGAGTGTAGTATGTGTGTGTGTGTGTGTGTGTGTGTGTGTGTGTGTGTGTGTGTGTGTGTGTGTGTGTGTGTGTGTGTGTGTGTGTGTGTGTGTGTGTGTGTGTGTGTGTGTAGTATGTATGTGTGGGCATATGTGGGTGTGAGAGAGCTTATGTGTATGTGTAATGTGCGCACGTCAGATTGTGTGTGTATGCGTGTGCATGAGTGTTTTAGAGAGAGATTGCATGTGTGTGTGTGTGAGAGAGAAAGAGATTGTGTGTGTGTGTGTGTGTGTGTGTGTGTGTGTGTGTGGCCGTGTGTGTGTGTGTGTGTGTGTGTGTGTGGCCATATGTGTGTGTGTGTGTGTGTGTGTGTGTGTCCATGTGTGTGTGTGTGTGTGCGTGTGTGTGTGTGTGTGTGTGTGGGTGGGTGTGTGTGTGTGTGTGTGTGTGTGGCCATGTGTGTGTGTGTGGCCATGTGTGTGTGTGTGTGTGTGTGTGTGTGTGTGTGTGTGTGTGTGTGTGTGTGTGTGTGTGTGTGTGTGTGTGTGTGTGTGTGTGAGGGCTCTCTCTCTGGAGAGGAAAGCTGTGGCAAATCCCTGCGTGCTCCAGTGTGCCGCATCGCACTTAATGAAAGCAGCGCCACCGGACACGCTCCACCTCTTACAGCCCCGAACAAGAGGATGAGGAGGAGGAGGAGGAGGAAGAGAGGAGGATAGGGGAGGATGGAGAGGGAGAGGGAAGGATAGAGAGGGAGGATGGAGACAAGAAGCTAGAAAGAAAGAAAGAAAGAAAAAAAGAAAGAAAGAAAGAAAGAAAGAAAGAAAGAAAGAAAGAAAGAAAGAAAAAAGGATGGAAATAGAAATTAAGACGGAAACAAAGAAACAAAGGCAGGAAAGCGATTGAGAGATTGAGAGCAAAAAACGAGGGAGGGAGATTGTGTGTCAAAGAAATATAGAGAGGTAAAAACTAAATGAAGGAAATCAACATTGAAAATCCAATCATATATGAGTTCAGGACAAAAAGAAAGAAGAGAGAAACAAAGGAAGAACGAAGAAAAGATAGACGGAAAGCAGGAAAGAAAGAAAAAGAAAAGAAAGAGAAAGAAAGAAAGAAAGAAAGAAAGAAAGAAAGAAAGAAAGAAAGAAAGAAAGAAAGAAAGAAATCATGTCCTTGATTGTAAGTCGCTTTGGTTAAAAGGCATCTGCCACATGCAATGTAATAATGTAATGTAAGTTATTATATGGTTGTGACGTCATCAGTCGAATGCTCCATTCATTTCAACGGGGCTCCCCAACGTTCGCACGTCTGTTATTTTTCGATAACGGACGGGTTGGTCTATAACAGACCGCTGTCAATGGCAACAAGACTTTTCACTGCTAAAGCGACTTTTCAACAAGACTCTAATCAGCTGCTGTGATAGACAACACCTGTTGTCCTGGCTACCTAGCTGTTGCCTAGCGGCAGAGAGAGTAGAGAGCGGTGTTCCACAACGGCATTGTTTTGTTTTGCGCAGCAACAATCTTAACATTAAATAGGCCTAAAGAAATGTCCCCGCCATGTGTGAGTCATTTAAGTATATCCATATAATAAGTGGGTTAACTTTCGGCGAGTCGGTCGCTTTGTGGAATAGCAGCACTTCAGAGAGAACAAGACCCCTCCGCTCCGCGTCGGGGTCTAAAGATTCTCTCTGTCGTGCTGCTATTCCACGGTAGCGACCTTCTCGCCGAACGTTAACCCTTACGTAATGTAGTGTATTGTAATGTAATGTATTGTAATGTAATGGGAGGGCTAGGGGAGCATTACTTGATTACTTACTTTATGTTGGCCTCCGCTTTGTCAGCTGCCTGATTGTACTGCTGTGCGGCTTCCTGGTAGAAGTCCATGTTCTACAGAAACACGCGCACGCACGCACGCACGCACACACACATACACGCGCACACATACACACGCGCGCACGCACACACACACACACACACACACACACACACACACACACAGACACACACACAGAGACACACACACACACACAGGGGGTAGGTGAGTGACGGGCAAAATAGTCCATTATTATACATAATAATACACAAATTAGCGAATAACAGCAGCAGCAACTCTGGGCATATATTTCTGTGTAATGTAAATGACACATTGTGACAGAACAGGCTCTTATGAATGAATGAATGAATGAAACTTTATTGTCATTGTAAAGGTACAACGAAATTGGTAAAATGCAGATGCTCACGGTGCTTAAAAATCAACAAAGAACCTACATATATACTGTATAAAAATAATTAAGATTTTAAAAAGTCAGCTGTGCAAAATTTAGTGTGTAGATTGCTTTTGGATAAAAACTGTCTTTTAGCCTGTTTGTTTTTGTACCCAGAGCCCTGTAACGCCTGCCTGATGGCAGCAGCTCAAACAGTTTATGTCCAGTATGGTAGGGGTCTCTGATGATTTGCTTGGCTTTCTTTAGACAGCGACAGGAGAACAACTCCTCTAAAGAGGGCAGGGGACAGCTGGTGATCTTCTGAGCTGTGCTGACCACTCTCTGAAGAGCTCTTCTGTCCGCTGCTGTGCAGCTGGAATACCACACACATAAACAGTATGTTAGGATGCTCTCTATTGAGCTCCGGTAGAAGGCCACCAGTAGACTTTGGGGTAGATGGTTAGCCCGTAAGACCCTAAGGAAGTACAGTCTCTGTTGTGCCTTCTTGATGGTGGCAGTGGTGTTGGTGTTCCAAGTAAGGTCGTCCCTCAGATGCACGCCCAGGAAGCGGAAATCAGAGACCCTCTCCACACAGGCCCCATCGATGACCAGCGGTTGAATGTTAGCCTTTGTCCTCCTGTAGTCCACTATCAACTCCTTTGTTTTTGAGATGTTTAGAAACAGGTTGTTCTCCTTACACCAGACCGATAGACGCTGCACCTCTTCCCTGTATGCAGTTTCGTCTCCCTTGGAGATGAGACCTACGATGGTGGTGTCATCAGCAAACTTGATGATACTATTGCTGGAGTGAGAGGGGGTGCAGTCGTAAGTGTATAGGGTGTACAGGAGTAGGCTTAGCACACAACCTTGGGGGGAGCCTGTGCTGGTGTTTATGACTGAGGACAGGTGGGAGCCAGCTCTTACCCTCTGGGAGCGGCCTGTCAGAAAGTCCAGTATCCACCGACAGATGGAGTGTGACAGCCCCAGGTCCAATAACTTGGTCACCAGTCTGTTGGGGAGGATAGTGTTGAAAGCCGAGCTAAAATCCACAAAGAGCAGCCTGGCATAGCTCCCCTGCTGCTCTAGATGGGACAGAGCAGCATGAAGGGCTGTTATGATGGCGTCATCTGTGGACCTGCCGGCCCGGTAGGCAAACTGATGAGGGTCAAACCCAGTAGTAGTATATATTCAATTCAGTTCTTTAGTCCAGTACCTGGGGGTTCCATATCACACGACAAATTCACAACACAGTTAAAAAATAAAATAAAATAAATAACTCTCTCTATCTGTTACCAACACCGCCCTGCAACACCATTCCATAGACCATTTATAGACTTTGCCAGTTCTATGGCTGAAAAAAAAACCCAATGCAGGCAATGTGCAAAGGCGATAAAACCAGATCTTAAAAAGTAATGGGAGGAGAGAAGGGGTATGGGGTGGGGGTTGAATAATTTTTTTTATAACATTTAAAGAAAAAAAAGAAAGAAGGAATGCACAGGCAGGGAACAAGCACCATCACAACCTTGATAAATTAAAAAGGTGTGTGTGTGTGTGTGTGTGTGTGTGTGTGTGTGTGTGTGTGTGTGTGTGTGTGTGTGTGTGTGTGTGTGTGTGTGTGTGTGTGTGTGTGTGTGTGAGA
>NC_085870.1:18781066-18786066 GCF_034702125.1 Engraulis encrasicolus
ATACACAACTGTCATTCAGTGTGCTAAAGAGTAGGCTAAAGAAAGAGAAGAGAGAAAAATATATTGCTAGATAGTAGATAACTATCACCAAAGGCAGATGAAAACAAAGCTGTTTTTAATTTCTTTTGAAATCATACTGTTGGGGCAGGTCTTATTTGGACATCTAGCTGGCCCCAGCAGGCAGCATAATGACTATGCCATTTCACCCTATCTGGATTTGACCCTAGACACTACCAGAGAACACCTAAGGCATCTAAGGATGATATTGCTCTAGCACATCCACATAGCCTATATTTAGAGCCCAAGGCATTTAGTGACTTATATCAACTCAATATATAAACTCAATTCTCAAAACAAAACAAAAAAACCCTCACTGGTAGCCAGTGAACTGACCAAATACTGGAGTGTTGTGATCTCTTTTGCTATTTAGAATTCTAGCAGCAACATGTGGATAAGTTTCACCTGCCTGAGTGACTTTTTGGGAATGGCTGTAAGGGTAGCAGGTAATAAAAGCAGAAATTAATTTCTCCCTAAGGTGACAAATGATTTAGTTATGCTGTTGATGTGAGCATTCAGCCTGCAACACGTGAGAAATAGCCAGGACAGACCCACACTCGTTCCATACATGGGCAAAAAAGATAGAATGAGACAATTTGCGGTAGAGGGTTGATTACAAAAGAAAACTTGAAAAACAAATGGTGATGCGCCCCTTGAACGAAAGCATAGCTCACAGCACAATACCACATAGCTCACCGATGAAAACACATTCAGGAGTCGACACACCACCGTGCACCATAACGCACACTGCACTCTTGAGCCAGAGAACACTAGTGATGGCAGTCTGGCACAAGCGCGCCGGAACGTGTTTCAAACCATCAACTGTGAAAACCATTAAACCACTGTTCCGAAGTTTGCTTCAGTACGGAAAAACCACGTGATATATGACGTATGAAACAGTAAAATGGTTCAGTTTTCCGAAAGAAGCTGCAGTATTTCGAGCTGCCACACGAACCAGCATGCGCGCGCAAATGTGTTTGGACTGTTGCAGAGCCGTCTGCCAGGTTGCAGTGGAGAGAATAGATATTTTATTGACTGCCATTAGGCCTATAAGTCCCACTTGATAGACAAGTAGACAACATCATCATACGTTATGAACACAACAAGGAGAAGACATTAATGTTCAGCAACATTTTATTCTGATCGCCCAAAAAATAGCCTAATAATAAATAAATAAATAAATAATACGGCATCGTAGCCTTTGTAATGTCGTCTACCTCAACTGCCTCATCAGTAGCCCAAAATGTCAAATGTCTGGAAGTTAGTGTGTGCAAAAGTATGAGAGCAGTCCAATATTGGGGGTAATGTCGCAGATGATGAGGGCACAACATCTCATCTTATCGAATTGAGCCCGTTTAATTGCAAACATGACTTTTCACCAGGAGAGGGCCCTGTTACTGAAGCTTCAAGTACTAACCCATTTTTTGAAGCAATGTGCCTAATGGTTCAGAGCTTCAACAAAGCTTCATTGGCCCATCACTAGTGGACACCCGATACAGAGGAAACGGTGACTGAAGTAGAAACTATTGTGTTTCAGAAACCGAAATTAGGCAACAAACGAGAAACAACAGGCACCTTGCGCCAACTGCGTGTGCACACATCTGAACAGTTAACAAGTCCCTCTCTAGTTCAAACTAATAACTATATCACTCACAACTCTGAAGTGACCCAGCTTGCTTCGTGACGTGATATAACAGCTAGACTACAATAGCCAAACTTCCGTCATGCTAACCAGAAATAAATGCAGCAAACCGACACGGAGCCGACATTAGAGCTATCAACTTTTGACTAGTTACACCGAATGACAACAATGCGTGAAGTATGACATGATACGGTATCAAAATTATGCCGCGGCGGACATAATGATTGAAAGGAAAAACCCCTACCGTGCCTTCTTTGTAGCTTCTGTACAACATATCATCTGAATATCCATTATGGTCATGCTAGCACTGGCGATTGAAGTGACTTGGTCATTTTACAATCCTGTCTTTGAAGTAGAGGAGCGCGGAGCACAAAGTAACGCAGGGCAATTTGTAACACAGACTTTTTATCAAGATGCACAAATCATGTTCTGCCTACTTCCATAAACAAGGTCAAGAAGGCATGTTACAACATAGGCAAACGACTGAGTTTTCACTAATAACCATGACTTAATGTGGCTTATTATCAAGAAAGGACAAGCTCTCACGCGTCAGGGCCGAATCAGCTCTCTGGGGCAGGCTGACATTCGAAATAACGGTAGAACGTTGCCGATGCAACTGGCGCTCTCTCCACTACCGGTATAATATATCCCACAATTCAAGGCCGCAATGTACAAAAATAAATAAAAGAAAATCCACATAAATATCGTTCTTTTATGGTCTTCATTTCTATTTGAAACATTTATTTGTATAATTCTACCACCCATGTGACCTACAGTTGCTAAAAGTAGCCTACTATTAATTTTCTTGTGGCATAATGTTGAGTTAAAATGTAAGTCCCACCGTCATGCTGAAGTGTGCCACTGGTTATATATATACGTTGCTTTTGTCATGAAATACCGGTACATATGATATAAGTCGTGCGAGAACCTTTAACTTGCATTGAGTGGTATCTTGTAAATCGCGCAGGAACCGCTACTTTGCACTAGGGGGCCCCGTGCTGCGATTTAGGGCCCCGAGTGCCTGAACAATCATCCCACGCGAAGTTGACATGAGGGACGACGGGGCCCCTGGAAGTTCAGGGCCCCGGGCAATTGCCCGACCTTGCCCAGTGGTAAAACCGCCCCTGACTATACATGCACTTAAAACACACACAAAAACCTGTACACACACACACTACACACACACACACACACAATCAGACATACACTATACATGCACTTAAAACACACACAAAAACCTGTACACACACACACACACACACACACACACACACACACACACACACACACACACACACACACACACACACACACACACACACACACACACACACACACACACAGTCACACACACACACACAGTCAGTCATGGCACCCATATGGAAGGCCTTCCCTCCTCCCCAAATACCCGCGTGCACACAGTGTGAAGTGATAAGACAGCTCTCCACTCGAACTGAGAGAGGAGATGAAATGAGAGTGAGAGCAAGAGAGGGAGACGATGGGAGGTGTGTGTGTGTGCGTTCGTGTATGTGTGTTTCTGTGTGTGTGCGTTCGTGTGTGTGTGTGTGTGTGTGTGTGTGTGTGTGTGTGTGTGTGTGTGTGTGTGTGTGTGTGTGTGTGTGTGTGTGTGTGTGTGTGTGTGTGTGTGTGAAAGAGAGAGAGAGAGAGAGAAAGTGTGTGCAGATGGACAGAGCTGGCGGTTAACAATGATGAAAAGTAGCAATCCATATGATGCCGTGTGTGTGTGTGTGTGTGCCTGCGTGCGTGCGTGCGTGCATGTTTTGTGCATGCATCTTGTGTTTATTTCTATCTTTGACTTTGTGTATGTGTGTGTGTGTGAGTGTGTATAAGTGATTGCGTTTATGTGTTTATGTGTATGTGTGTAAGTTATTCTAATGTACTGTATGTGTGTGTGTGTGTGTTTGCATTCATGTGTGTATATTTGTATTCATGTGTGTAAATATGTTTGTATATTTGTATTCATGTGTGTAAATAAATGTGTATATTTGCCCTGAGCTATGCTGCTATGACATCAACAGGAGATCAAACAGACAGCTGGCAGGCAGCCTATAGGAACGGGTCATGGGCCACAGGCCACGCCCCCTTAATATGGAGACGCGGGGCCATCACACGCCAATTACACCGCAATCTGTTCCCATACGCCCTGTGTGTGTGTGCGTGTGCGTTTGTTCGTCTGTTCACCAGTGACTCGTGTGCATCTTGTATTTGCCTGTATGTTTGTGTTCGTCTACTAATGCAGTGCGTGGGAGAAGTCTCTCTCTCTCTCTCTCTCACACACACACACACACACACACACACACACACGCACACGCACACGCACACGCACACGCACACGCACACCACTTCAAAAGAAGAGCAAGCAACAGCAAAAAAAAAGCTTCACAAGGCTACTGTGTGAAAGCGGTTGCATTTGAAGGTTAAGGTTAAAAGGACTGCATGCATGATTTCTCTCTTTACGCTTCAAACAGACTGACAGACATACCATATGAGTCAGACTTGACACATACAGTAACAGTACATACGTACATGTTGCAAGCTGTTTCATCAGCTCAGCTGCTTTTCTTTTCGTCACGCCTCACAGATTACACATGATATATTTGAAGAGATACGTAGACAATCAAGTAATTGCCTTATTATGTGATCATTTACTGCTGCCGAGATAATTTCACCACAAATGCGGTATCGATTTTTTTTTTCTACCGTAAACCCATTTTTCATCTGGGGACTGGAGACGTAACGTAACACAGGGACGGGGCATTTAGCTGTGTCAGACGGTGGTGAGGTCAGTCTGATCCCAAAGTTACTCTACTAAAAAATAAAATAAATAAAATAAAAACCCTAAATTTCCCCCCGGGGATCAATAAAGTTACTCTACTTCTCTACACAAAATATGGGTATGAAGAAGATTCTACGACTACACCCTCTAGAGACATTGGGCGCCTGTTGTAGGTCTACGGTGTGCTATGACAACATCTCCAACTGCTACTCGGATGACGATGCTTAGACTGACTGGTCAGACAGATGTTTAATTATAATGTATGTTGTATGTAAAGACATTAGGGATGCACAATACTACCGGTACTTATTTTGAAAACCGATATAAGTATGAGTACATTCATTTCTGTTCTTGGCGATACAGAGTACAGATACAATATTTTTTACCCCCAACATACAATGAAAATAAATGCATAGACTTGCTTTTTCCACCTGTGATATTTGCTTTATTGTCCATTTCCATGTAAGCTTAGATTTAAATGTTAGTAAATGCATGAGGCCTTTT
>NC_085870.1:18793566-18798566 GCF_034702125.1 Engraulis encrasicolus
ACTCTGATAAAAAAGTGGCAGTCCAGCAAGGTTAAGCCGTCTTGGATTCATAAGAAACAGTGCAGCGTCCAGACCCAGTCCACCGACCCCACGCAAGATGCTGAGGGCCAACAGTCCCCAAGCCTGCTCATTGGAAGCCGTGAGCAGTCTCAAGAGAAATTGCAGTCTGTATGTGTCCTTTCTGCTGGCAAGATCTATGAGACCTTGCCCTCCTTCCTCCTTGGGCAGGAAGAGTACCGCTTGAGGCACCCAATGTAGCCCATCCCAGAAAAAGTCCACCATGTCTTTTTGGATGCTTTGAAGGAGTCCACGCGGGGGCTCAGCACAAGCAAGCTTATGCCACAACGTTGAGGCCACCAGGTTGTTGACGATGAGAGCGCGCCCCCTATAGGAGAGCTGGGGGAGCAACCACTTCCATTTATCCAGGCGGCCCTTGACTTTCTCACGCGCCCCTTCCCAGTTCTTTTGAACATACGCATCATTCCCCAAATATACACCAAGATATTTCAGACCCTCCCTTCCCCATAGCAAACCCCCAGGTAGGCCAGCACATCTTCTTTCCCATTCCCCCACCCAGATGGCTGTGCACTTACCCCAATTTACTTTGGCAGAAGAAACCAATTGAAAATCATGGACAAGTTTTTTCAACACATGAACATCATCTTCCCCATTAACAAAAACAGACACATCATCAGCATAAGCAGATAAATAAAAACACTCATTAATCAAAGGCACAGAGATACCCCTCAAACCAGTGCGAAGTCTGTGTAACAGAGGCTCAATGGCAATGGAATACAACATCCCTGACAACGGACAGCCCTGCCTAACACCACGCAGCACCTTGAATGGAGCCCCCAGACACCCATTTATTTTCAGAACACTTTCAATATTACAGTAAAGGACCCTAACCATGCTAATAAAGTCGGAGCTGAACCCAAAGGAGTCCATGGCTGACCACAAGTACAGAAATTCTAAACGATCAAAGGCTTTCTGTTGGTCTAGAGATATCAGACCCACGTTAAGACCCAGCTTCTCTGATACAGTCCAGAGATCTCTCACCATAGCAATGTTATCAAAGATGGACCGGTCAGGTATGCAATAGGATTGGTCGGGATGCACCACCTGGCCTATTACTTTTTTAAGTCTTGAACCCAGGGCTTTAGCCAGGATCTTCATGTCAGAGCACAAAAGTGATACTGGCCGCCAGTTACCAATATTTTGCAGGTCACCCTTCTTTGGCAATAGAGTTATAATCGCTCTGCGGCAGCTCAGAGGAAGGCTGCCCTCCTTTAAGCACTCACACAGTACTGCCAGGAGGTCCTCCCCAAGGCAATTCCAGAATGCTTTATAAAAATCTATAGGCAGACCATCTATCCCAGGGGACTTGCCATTTTCCATACTCATGAGTGCACTTTCAATTTCAGATAGGGTCAAAGGGCCATCAGTTTCAGCGCTACTTTCTTCAGACAGTTTAGGCAACCCATCAAAAAAATTACTGGAAGCTAAATTCTCAGGAATGAGCTCACAGTCATACAGATTAGAGTAAAAAGATCTAGCATAGGCCCGCATTTGTGCCGGATCAGACAATTCCTGGCCAGACTCAGTCCTCAAGGAGTGCATAAGTCTACTCTGACCACGCTGTCTCTCTAAATTAAAAAAGAATTTTGAGGGTGTGTCCATTAGAGCGACACCTTGAAACCTGGAACGCACTAACGCTCCCTGTGCTCTAACATCCAAAAGCTCAGCAAGTGTGCTCTTCTTCCCCTCCAGGAGATCCTTAACACACGCGTCACCCGTGGATAAAGATCCCTGGAGGCCTAAGATCTCTTTTTCCAGAGCATTAAGAGATTTAACAATATCATTCGTGACATAGGAAGTAAATTGTTGGCACAACACTTTAATTTGACTCTTTCCATATTCCCACCAATCCCGTAAAGAAGGAAAAGAATCTTTTTGCCCCCTAAAAATATCCCAAAAATACATAAAAGTGTTCCTAAAGTGTTCGTTATCTAAAAGTGAGGTGTTGAAGCACCAATAGGCACTTTTTGGTTTAAAAGCTTTAACAGATATACTACATGTGACTGCAGAGTGATCTGAAAAACCAGTAGGCACAATATTGCAAGATTTAATTATATTAAGCTGAAATGTGGGAGCATATATTCTGTCCAGGCGTGCAAAGGACACATAATTGTCTCTACTGTGAGACCATGTGTACTGCCTTGCCCCCTGATAAAAAACCCTCCACGCATCAACCAAATCATGATTTTTAACTAACTGAACAATAGCCCTTTGAGAGGGGACATGAGGTTCCATGTGGTTTCTGTCCAGCTTGTCATTTTCCGTACAATTAAAATCCCCCGCCATAAAAAGAAGAGATTCAGAATCTAAAGTCATAAGCACTTCATGAACCTTATCAAAAAAAGCCACCCTTTCATGGCCAATAGTAGGTGCATATACAACAATAAATACAATGACAGTTCTATCAAAATGGGCAGTCACCATAAGAAGTCTCCCTTCCACTAACTCTTGGGCACAACAAGAAAGTGGAAGAGAGCCTTTAGAAAACAAAATTGCCACGCCCCCGCTCAATGCAGACCCATGGCTAAAAAAAATCTGACCATCCCATTCTTTCTTCCAGTCAACCTCATTTACTTTATCACTATGTGTCTCCTGAACCATTGCAACATTAATGCGCTTCAAATTAATGAAGTCAAGGAGTGCCAGCCTTTTCTTCATATCCCTAGCACCATTTAAATTAAGTGTTGCAATGTTCAGCGTGTTTGCCATAATATGTTATGTCTGAGAAGTTGACGTGGCTCCCTGCCTAACTTTACGACGCAATATGCCCAAATGTTTACGGAGGCGCGCAACCTCCTTTGAATCAAACGCCTTACTCTTTATTAGGCAGACTGTATCATTAATAAATTGACAGCGGTCAGGGAAGAACTGTTCCACTTCGACGTCGCGTTTCCCCTTCGTGTCGCGCAGAAATCGAATTATGTCATCCGCTGTATATTGTACCATCTTCTCCCCACCAAATTCAGTAAGATCACTCAATGAGCCCATCGACATTGTTGAACACACCGAGTCATCATCACTATCACAGTTTGCGCTGGCGGAGTCAAGTTTCTTCGACTTAGATGGATTACAATCAGTATCAGTATGCCTATCCTTTCTTTTAGGCGGCTTGAACTCACAGTCCATTCTCTCAACTTCTTCAGACAGCGCGTCCGAGCCTACACTACCGGTCGCGCTCACTTTACTCAGAGCATCGAGCTCTTTGGAGATCATGTCATTAACGGCTGCGTTACTCGGGACAGGTTCAGACGAGGATAAATCACCATCAACATCTGTGGCCACCGCGACCTTATCTGTGGCAGATGTACTGGCCAATTTAGGTTCACAGACAACATCAGCCGATCTGACGGCTTCAGTCAAAGACGAAGCAGTCTGGGATGTCAGATCAGCAACGGGGGGCAGCGGGTCAGTATTGGGGGTAGGTAAAGGATCATTGGGAGCCGCAGGTACTGGAGTTTGGGAAGGCACAGTCGACGCACCAGCAGCGGAGGTACCAGCTGAATTGCCAGCACCCCTCTCTGGTTCAATTACTGTAGATGGTGGTTGAGCTCCACCCCGCTTTTTACGCGGACAGTCACGAATCACATGGCCTATCATGTTACAGGAAAAACACACTAAAGCGGTGTTGGACGTTACATAAACTGTGTAGTCAAATCCATCAACCCTCAATTTAATATGTAGATCAAGTGGCACGTCATCTTGGTCCAGCACCATGTATGTCTGCCTTCTAAATGACACGACATGTTTCAATAAGGGCGACTTACATCCCAAAGAAATCTTTTTCAACGGGGAAACAAGTCTACCGTAACGCTGCAAGTGCTCCTCAATTAGACTATCGTCAATGAAGGGGGGGACATTAGATATTATAATCTTCGTAGCCGGAGTGCTTAGAGGCAGAACAGGTGTAAGCGTATCATTTAAGACAATGCCCGAAGCAATTACCTCCCGAGCTTTGTCAACCGACCCCAAAAAAACAATAACCGCGCTGTTCATGCGCGAGGCTGATTTAATGTGTTCATGGCCAACTATGTTGCCTATAGCCAGGCTACAGTCCTCAACACTCGCAGAGCACTGAACTTTAACACCATGTCGTCTAGTGAGTTCACCAAACACCATTGTACCTGCGGCGGCCACGCTGCCAATTAGGCTGCAGACGCCGAGGTTGGCGAGCTAAACAAGCAAACTACCCAAAATAGCCTAAGTGGCCGCGCCATACACCAAAAATAGAAAATAGCGCTGCAAAACACACAAAAGGACGCACAAAAAGTTAGAAAATAGAAAATGCCTAAGAGGCTCCACTCACGCTCACGAAACGCTCCCCACACTCAAACTCGCACATGCGCAACGAGAGAGAGAGAGAGAGAGAGAGAGAGAGAGGCAGGTGAAGGTCAGGTTCCTCCAGGTGCCATCTGTTCCAACAGCAGCAGCAGCAGCAGCAACAGCAGCAGTGAAGTTATATGGGCTGCCTTGTGTGTGTGTGTGTGTGTGTGTGTGTGTGTGTGTGTGTGTGTGTGTGTGTGTGTGTGTGTGTGTGTGTGTCTGTCTGTGTGTGTCTGTGTGTTATATGGCCTGCCATGCCTGTGTGTGTGTGTGTGTGTGTGTGTGTGTGTGTGTGTGTGTGTGTGTGTGTGTGTGTGTGTGTGTGTGTGTGTGTGTGTGTGTGTGAAAGAGAGAGAGCGTGTGTGTGCATCTGTGTGTCTATGTGTTATATGGCCTGCCTCGACGGCTGCTATATTGATGGCCCTTATTTGCCACCAATATACAGTGGCCGCAAATAGCTCAACAAGGCAATAAAATAAAATCAAAAGCACATGATTAATTCAGGAGTGCGTGCTTAGCTTAACCTGGATTGCCTGCCTGCCTGTCTGAGTGGATATCCAGGTGGAGGGAGGGATTTATGGATGATAGACGGATGGATTGAG
>NC_085870.1:18806066-18811066 GCF_034702125.1 Engraulis encrasicolus
AGCAGATGAAGAAGCAAATGAAGAAGAACGAGATGAAGAAGAAGGAGATGAAGAACTGAGGAGATGGAGGGAGCAGGAGGAGGAGGATAATGATGAGCCAAATTACTGTTATGATAAAGGATAAAGAAAAATGATGATGATGATGATGATGATGATGAGAGGAGGAAGGAGATGATAATGATGATGAGGAGGAGGATGAGGAGAAGGAGGAGATGGATAGAGGAGGAGGAGGAGGAGGAGGAAGAGGAGGGGGAGGAGGAAGAGGAGGGGGAGATGGAGAGAGGAGGAGGCGGAGGAGGAGGAGGAAGAGGAGGGGGAGATGGAGAGAACACGAGGATAATGGAGATCCGAATGATTGTGACAATAATGCACGAAGAAGAAGAAGAAGAAGAAGAAGAAGAAGAAGAAGAAGAAGAAGAAGAAGAAGAAGAAGAAGAAGAAGAAGAAGAAGGAGAGGAGGAAGAAGAAGAAGAAGAAGAAGAAGAAGAAGAAGAAGAAGAAGAAGAAGGAGAGGAGGAAGAGGAGAAAGATGAAGAAGAAGAAGAGGAGGAAGAGGATAAAGATGAAGAAGAAGAATAAGAAGAAGAGGAGGAGGAAGAAGGAGAAGAAGAAGAAGAAGAAGAAGAAGAAGAAGAAGAAGAAGAAAAGGAAGAAGGAGATGATGATGAAGAAGAAGAATTAGAAGAAGAGAGAGCGAGAGCGAGGTGGTCAGGCGTTGATTCATAAGTGCAGGGTGCTAATGTGGCTGGCGGCACTGCTTTGATTTGGAATTGTATCTCTCGCACACACGCACGCACACGCACGCGCACACATACACACACACACTTTAGAGTTGATAACACAGGCGAAGCAGCAGCATCATTCCTCATGATTAAACAGCAGACACCCCCATGACCACCATAGCTAACTGCTGCCAACACCTCACACACACACACACACACACACACACACACACACACACACACACACACACACACACACACACACACACACGCACACATACACACGCACACATACACACGCACACTTAACACTCTATCCCTCTCTCCTCCACATACTCTATCCCACTCTCCTCCTCCACTCTCTCCTTCTCTCCATCCCTCACCACCCATCTCCCTTGCTATCACTCTCCTCCTCTACCCTCTCTATCCCCCTCTCTTCTCTCCCACTGCCCTCCTGCTCAACTCTCTCCCCCCTCTCCTCCACTCATTGCCTCTCCTCCACTCTCTCGCTATCGCTCTCCTTCCCTCTCTCCCACTATCCCTCTCTTGTCCTCTCACTCTCTTCTCCACCCCTCTCCTCCTCTCGTCCACTCTCATCACTCTCTTCTTCCATCCCTCTCGTCCTCTCGTCCGCTCTCCTCCTCTCCTCCTCCTCCTCCACTCCCCTCCTCCTGACTGTGGCGTGCCACCATCTAATAAATAGCGATGGAGCATAATGCAATCTTCAGTCCAGATATCTCTCAGCAGATGAAAAAAGAGAGAAAAAAGGAGGTGAAGATGATGAAGGGAAGACAGAAGAGAAGAGGTCCTAGCCTTATTATGCTCAGTTAATGTCCACCGAGAATTACTCAGAAAAAAGGAGAGAAGAAGAGGAGAGGATGAAAGAGGGGATGCAATGATAGGGGTGAGAAGGATGGAAGAGAGATGAGGGGGATATGGTGAGGAGGACTGGGAGAGGAGGAATGAAGAGATGGAGAGAACAGACAAGAGGAGGAAAAGAGGGGATGCAGTGATAGGGGTGAGAAGGATGGAAGAGAGGAGAGGGGGATATGGAGAAGAGGACTGGGAGAGGAGGAATGAAGAGATGGAGAGAACAGACAAGAGGAGGAAAAGAGGGGATGCAGTGATAGGGGTGAAGGAAGGATGGAAGAGAGGAGAGGGGATATGGAGAAGAGGACTGGGAGAGATAGGGGGGCAGTACAAAGGGGTGGAGAGATGGAGAGAACAGACAAGAGGAGAGAGAGAGGGGGCAATATGAGAAGCTAGAGGAGGGAGAGAGAGAGAGAGAGAGAGAGAGAGAGAGAGAGAGAGAGAGAGAGAGAGAGAGAGAGAGAGAGAGGGCAGTGCAAGGAAGATAGAGCATGGAGGGGTGGAAACTAAGGCGTGCAAAGAAGAGAGGAAAGAGGGGGAAGGAGGGAGGAGAGAAGAGATGGACGAAGGGAGAGGGCATTGGGAAGATGGCTAGAACGTGTGTGTGTGTGTGTGTGTGTGTGTGTGTGTGTGTGTGTGTGTGTGTGTGTGTGTGTGTGTGTGTGTGTGTGTGTGACAGAGAGAGACACAGAGACCAGTGGGAATGGATAGAAATGAAGAGAGGACAGGAGAGAAGAGGGGAGGATGGAGGGATGTACAGAGAGAAACAGAGAGAGGGAGAGAGAGAGTGGTATGGAGAGAGAGAGAGTGCAGGAGCATCTGCAGCTGTTAGCATAACCAGTGAGCAGGAAAAAATGGACAGCCTGGCACGCAGCCTTGTTACAGGGCTCATGGCTAGCGCTCTGTTAGGGAAAATGGGAACGTTTAACTGGTAGGGAGTGTGTGTGTGTATGTATGCGTGCGTGCGTGCGTGCGTGCGTGCGTGCGTGCGTGCGTGCGTGCGTGCGTGTGTGTGTGTGTGTGTGAATGGGTGTGTGTGAGCATGTGCTTGTGTGTCAGAATGTGAGTGTGTGTGTGCAGTCAGTGTGTGTGTAGATCCCTCCATACATGTATGTGTGTGTGTGTGGATCCCTACATACGTGTGTGTGTGTGTGTGTGTGTGTGTGTGTGTGTGTGTGTGTGTGTGTGTGTGTGTGTGTGTGTATACATGTGTGTGTGTGTGTGTGTCTGTCTGTGCGTGTGGATCCCTGCATACATGTATGTGTGTGTGTGTGTGTGTGTGTGTGTGTGTGTGTGTGTGTGTGTGTGTGTGTGTGTGTGTGTGTGCAAATGTCCCTACAGATCGCGCTATTTAGACACACGCCACCGATTCCCATGACATTTCCTCGGCGATAGTGCTGTGTGCACGTGCTCAGTGGGGTTATTCATACACTTGCTCGCCTCGCTACTCTGCCTCTGCTAAGTGTGATGGAGGATCACGCATCACACATCACACACACACGCACACGCACACACACACACACACACACACACACACACACACACACACACACACACACACACACACACACACACACACACACACACACACACACACACACACACACACACACACACACACCGTCGTGAAGGCGGTATGAGGCTCCATTTAAAGGAGTGCCTTTTGCAGCGATCCCTGCACTGCTCTAGTGCTCTGGAATGATCCGGAAGGCGGGTGTGGACAAGTGGGAAGCTGCGGGAATTCTTCTCCATGGCAACACAGAGCAGAGAGTTTGTTTGACGCACTACCACTTGGTGAGATGGGACACCACTGCCCCATTAGTCATTTTAGTAGCCATTAAGGGGTAAATATTCTTCATATAGGGGTAAGCTCTTACACATGTCGTTTAAGGGTACATATCAACGCCTTTTCACAGAGCCATGTTCAGCATTCACTTGTTGAGAGTTACTTGTGCACATTCCCTGGTGCTGAACAAAAAAATTACGTATTTTAGGAAAAAAGGTTCGCACACCCCGTTGGATTTTTTTCATTATGACTGGAACCCCTTTTCACGGCATTATAAATGAGCTGTCTTCTCCATGGCATTTTGAATTTCCAAAAATAGTCGTAATTTTTAGCTGCAAGGCCCTCTGCTTGAACCATACTAGAAAATATTTGTACTATTACTCAGTTAACTTTTAATGTCTACAGTATTACTGCGTGCCACAGGAGTTACGGCGTGCATTAAGGGGCTACGTTATTTTTTCTTCTTTTTATTCATTCATTCAATGGCAATGACGTTTCGACCTTTAAGGGTACATATCAACGCCTTTGCACAGAGCCATGTTCAGCATTCCCCATTTTAGTACACACGTTCGTTTCGGATGCATTGGTCACTCTGGAGTGAAGTTTCATTTTTCAATTGAGCTAAGGAAAGGAGATAATGGTTCCACATCCCACCACTACAAAGAAAAGGGACTGATTGCATAAAACCTTGAATATATGCTTTTATATAATATAACCATTCCATAAATTGGTTAGTCACTGTATTCATTTTTCATGTTATGACTTTTCCTGTGAATTTCACGCTAACATCCAGCAATATTAAGGGACAGAAACATGTTTGGAACGTTTGGAAATCTAATGGTGGTGGGTTGCGGAAATAATTTTGGGTCCAAATGTGGGTCCCAGCTGAAAAAGGGGAATGACTATCAGTACCTTAAGTCATGGTCTGATTACAGTATAAGTAGAATGGCATGATACCCTAGTTAAGTGCGTTGTTGTGACCCAGGGTTCCCCCAAGCACTTTATTGCTTTACCTTGACAAGAAACACAGACTACCTTGACTAGGTCCCTTGAAAAGATATATTATGTAATATATTTCATGTTGTGATTGTGAATGTAATTTCTGAAGTTGCTTTGTCAAAAAATGTATACTTTTTACGCCCCGCCACCTTGACTAACAAAAAATCTGGGGGAAACACTGTTGGGACCCCTGATGATAAATGGTTAAGCGTATACTATTTACATATAAATTGTTGTGTCTGAAGGGAAGGGATGGATTCATGTACTGGCTAACTGGGCCCAGGGCAGGCCCATGTGGGAACAGGACAGGTCCTATTTCCACCCCACAGCCATAAGAACGGCCACTTGTGGGGCCAAGACATGTGAAACTAGTGACAGAGTCATCAATCTGTGCCACATCACATTCATGTAGCGGACAGGTGATATTGGAGTGTGTGTGTCGTGTGTTGTGTGTGTGTGTGTGTGTGTGTGTGTGTGTGTGTGTGTGTGTGTGTGTGTGTGTGTGTGTGTGTGTGTGTGTGTGTGTGTGTGTGTTGGGGGGGGGGGGGGGGGTGAGGGACGGAGAGAGATAGAGAGAGAGATAGAGAGAGATAGAGAGAGAGAGAGAGAGAGAGAGAGAGAGA
>NC_085870.1:18816066-18821066 GCF_034702125.1 Engraulis encrasicolus
ATGCACACATCAACACACGCACACACATTCTAATAGACACAAACACACACATACGCACAAAGGCACACAATAACACACAGACACACACACACACACACACACACACCTTCCTCATCTCCACCGGCCCAAAAAGAAACACCTTCTTCCACCGAGAGAAACACACGGAGGAGCGCTCCCATTGACAATGCTGATCGCCCTAAAGCAATCGGCTCAGTCTATTTTGCTCCCCAACAAAATCACACACACACACACACACACACACACACACACACACACACACACACACACACACACACACACACACACACACACACACACACACACACACACACTCATACACCCGTACACACAAACACACATGTAGACGCACACCTAGACAGACACATATATTGCACCACACACACACACACACACACACACACACACACACGTAGACACACGTCCCAGACAGACACACAAACACAAACACACACACTCGCTCAGTTGCCTGCTCCCAGTTAACAAGCAGAGCAATACTGTGCTGTGTGCCAAAAAACATTCACTGTGCATTCATTTAAATCTCATCAGCCTGGATTTTTCCCTTTTGCTCTTGCCCTCCCTCTTCCCCCCTTTCTCTCATTGTCGCTCGCTCTCTATCATTCCCTTCTTCTTTCTCTCCCCTCTCCCCACTTCTGTCTTTCTCTCTCCAATCTCATTTTTCTCTCACACGTTCTCACTGTTTTCATCTATTGCTCTATTTTCTATATCTTCCTCTCCTGCCTCTACCTCTATTTCTGTCACCCTCCGTCTGTCTCACATCTCTCTCTCTCTCTCTCTCTCGCCTCTTAATCCTTTTGTTCTGCGTCTCAAACTGTTTATAAGCACAGTTATGGTTTCTGCCACTACAACACACACACACACACACACACACACACACACACAGACACACACAGACACACAGACACAGGCACACAGACACACACATCCACAATAATAGGGTAGCAAAAGCGATGGCTTCAGTCTGTATTTCCTTTTCCAAAATGCTCTCAGGTAAGCAGCTGAAGCAGAGGCTGAGGCTGAGTCTGCGTGGCGACAGAGCCGGGTGGACCTTGCAGCTCACATCATATGATGTCCTCCACCGAGTCTTTATGGTTTCACTCAAGTCAAGTCAAGTCAAGTCAAGTGTACTTTCTTGTCAAAGATCTATGTAACAGGGTTAGCACAGAAATGTGAAACTGCGTTTGACCAGTCTCCAATGTGCAGTTTAACTAAAACATACACAGTAATTGATTGCTTTATTGACAACACATCATTTTTTTCCTTTACAGAAACACTGTTCTTACTGTGGTCAAACAGTAATTAAGACTATAATCTCTCTCTCTCTCTCACACACACACACACACACACACACACACACACACACACACACACACACACACACAAATACAAAATAATAAGTGGAGGCGTGTCTGCGCCTTTTTGACCAGGGCGGTGGTGTTGGTAGTCCATGTGAGGTAATTCGTAATTAGTAATTAATCATCATTAGTAAACACACAGCGTGTGAGGTGCACACGATTGTCAATAGTTAACTTAAGGAAAAAAAAACAATTGTTGTCGCACACTCAGAACGTCATGCAGTGCTTTATTAATTATTCTAATGTCTCGGCTTATGCCTTCATCACGGTCATCTCAAACACACACAGTGTGTGTCTTTCCAAAAGACGTTGGTCTAGTTACAAAAGTACGACATGAAGTTCTGAGTGTGCGCCGGCAATTGCTTATTTTGTTTTCATAATGTCGTTCCCGCAACTTTAGAGCTACAAGTCTGATGCCCTTACCGCTTACCCATGACTGCCCAAATTGCCGCTCATGTCTGCTCCCTTGCGATAGATTTCGAAAAATTGGGTGCCTACACCCTCCCCGCTGTCTTTGCATTGCCCCACGCCTCAATCCACCCCACCCCACGCCTCCCACGTGTGCATGGCAGCATGGCACGGACTAGGGATTGCGAAAATTGAAAAAACTGTTAACCGGCTACTGAGACTCATTAACCGGTGGTTAACCGGTTAACCGGTAATCTTAAATTATACAACGTTCGCATGCCTGATATGCACAGCACTATTTGTTTTTCACATAAGCCTTTTTTTTGTTGCGCAGAAAGGACCTGCCATGTCCAGCCACTGTTGCCAGATGGAAAATGCTGAATTATTGTACTAAAACCTCAAAATTATCGTTTTTTGGGGCTTTTTGGGAGGAAATTATTATTATAATTATTATTTTTATTAAGTTACAACCGGTTAACCGGTGGCAGAACATTTTAACTGGTTAACCTTGATCCGGTCGACTATCGGTTAAACGGTTACCGGTTAACATCCCTAGCACGGACCATGGATTCTGTGGTTGCTACAGTGTCGCATCCCAACTCGTCAATTTCTGACTGCCTTTCAGCAGACTGCAATTTTTGACACATAACATGTCTCACTGACAGTTAGGGTTAGGGAAAGGTCTAGGTTTAGGCCACGTGGCAGGTATGCCCTCAACGTCATAAATTGCAGTCTGGTCAACGGAAGTCAGAAATTGACGAGTTGGGATGAGGCTGTGTTGAGATTTGGCTTGATTCAGGCTACATGAACTCAAGAGCATGGATACACTGTTGACAATGTACTTGTATTCCACTGTACTTCGTATTCACGGCACACTCTGTACTTGCTTTGAATGTCTTTTTTTGTAAATCGCTTTGGATTAAAAAATGTTTGCTAAATGTAATGTAATGCAATGCAATGTGATGGAGCTTGAATGGCTAAGCCAATAACTGTATATTAGAAGAGATAAATTTCATTTCATTTTATTTAAACTCGAAGAATCATTGAGGGCCCAGCCCTCATTCACAATGATGTCGAGTAAAACAAACAATTGCACATATAAAATCATATATAAACAACGAACATACACAATACACCATAAATCATATAAGAGATAAAAATTAAGACAAACTATGAATTAAAACTTATGAGTTAAAACAAGTGCAAGTATGTGATAAAAAACTTCCCAGTGTAACTTTAAAATGTTCTAATGGCACAAAGGCTTGAAGACCCATCCTTAGTTGTAAGTTATTCCAAACTGAAGGTCCACAGACACTAAAAGCTGTTTTACCCAGTTCTGTGCGGGCATAAGGGACCTCCAGTAAAAAATTGCTGCTGCGGGTTTGGTATGGGTTGGAGTGCCAAACTAAAAGAGATGAAATATAAAATGGGAGTTTGCCAGTGAGGGCCTTATAAATAAAAATAAAATAATGCATGTCCCTTCTGTGAGAAAGTGGAGCCCACCCAACTTTATCATATAAATAGTCATCCAATTATAATAGACATATACCGATTGCTTCATCCCTGACCCGGCTCCAGCCTCTGTGATTGTGTGTGTGTGTATGCGTGTGTGTGTGTGTGTGTGTGTGTGTGTGTGTGTGTGTGTGTGTGTGTGTGTGTGTGTGTGTGTGTGTGTGTTGGCAGGCAGGCAGGCAGAAGCAAGTCCAGTGATGGATGTCCTTAAGAATGAGGGCCATCCTCACCCCTCACCATCATCTGGACTCCATACAACACACCAGAGACAGATAGAGAGAGAGGGGAGGGGGGGAGAAAGCGAGAGAGAGACACAGACAGATCCTTGGATCTTCAATACTCCGTCCAGCACAGAAAAGAGTGAGGGAGTGTGCGAGAGAGAGAGAGAGAGCGCGAGAGAGAGAGAGAGAGAGAGATGGAGAGAAAAGAAAGAGTAGGCAGGCAGTGGGAAAAGAAAAAAGATGGCACAAAGAGGAGACGACGATGACTTATGGACGCACACATGGAATAGCCTGAACAGGGAGGCGGAAGAAAGAAAAAAAAGAGAGGAGAAGAGGTGAAGAGAAGGAGGAAAGGCAGAGAGAGAAAAATTGCGGAAAGAGCACGAGAAGAGAGAGCATTAGAAGAACAACTCTGCATCACTCATCGCCTGCGTGCCGCAGTCGGCGCCACAGCCTTCTCCTCTCTCCTCTCCACCAATCAATAGTGATCCATAACGCCTGTGGCCAGAGCGCAGGCAGGCAGGCAAGGCAGGCAGGCAGGTGTGTCCTGACGAGGCACACTGTGGCAATGCTGCCACCTGCTGGTCAGAACACTGAACTGCGGGCAATTCTCAGACTTCCACCCTTCCCACCTCATAATGCCCATTACCATCAATGGCCTGTCTGATCGCAGTCTTTAAATTGGGCTTGAAGCATCTCAGTCCATCAGTGGTTGGAGTTTAACAAGCCTTTATTTTTTTTCCCTTTCTCTTGTTCTGGTTGCGAGTCTTTGCGGCTCATAAAACTTTCAAACGCACATTTTAAAACACACACTCTCTCACCCAAACGAGTACGCAGCAGAGCATTTGTATATTGACAGGAGGAGAGCATGCGGGGTCAGAGATGGTTGGCGATCAAAGGCGCTACGCAACACACAGGGGCCTCGTTGATGTTCCAACATCATTAAATGCTTTGGTGGAGTCAGAGAGGGAACACAAGCGGGCAGGCGCTCGATACTCATTACTCTCACTTAACACAAAAGAACCAAGAGCAGACACTGAAACAAATCAATCTACAAAGAAGAGAAAGAGAGAAAGAGACGGAGGAGGAGAGCAAGGGAGAGAAAGAAAGAGAGAGAGAGAGTAAGAAACAGAGAGACAACAAGAGAGAGAGAAACAAACACAGAGACAGATTTGGGCACGGAGAGAGAGAGAGAGAGAGAGAGAGAGAGCAAGGGAGAGGAAGAGAGAGAGAGAGAAAAAAAACAGAGACAACCAGAGAGAGAAACAAACAAACACAGAGACAGATTTGGGCACAGAGAGAGAGAGAGCGAGAGGGAGAGAGAGATGAAGAGAGAGGGAGGGAAAGAGAGAGAGAGAGAATGTGACGACACGACAGAAAGAAAAGAGAGATACAGAGGGATTTTGGAGGGAGAGAGGGAGCCGTCTAACAACAGATCAATCCTGAGGCAGAGGAGAAGAGACTG